>NC_044265.1:8146153-8303653 GCF_003957555.1 Calypte anna | reverse complement strand
GTCCATCTTGCACTGCTGTCTTGATACTGTATTTCTTTTCTTCATGACTTCCAGTGACTTTACCTTTACGGGCTGCTCAAACAATTCTTGTTCTGTGGTGCCTCTCAGCCTCCCCTTTGCTCAAGAAAGTAAAAGTAAACAAATATCTTGGATATAACAATTAAAAAACAAAAACTGGAGTGATTCTCTCCAGAGCTTTCTGGTCCTGCTTTCAGACATACTGGTGTGGCTTTTGCTTCAGCTCACAGAAAAACACATGCATATACAATGACACAGGGTTAGCACTTGTGTTCGCATTCAACATCGCCGTATTTTCTCCCAGAGCCAGGAGGTGTGTGGAAGTACAGAGCAGGATTTGGCAGGATGCAATTTGGCAGTCTCAGAGCCAGATCCTGCTCTTGCCCACTCCAGCTCTGACAGAACCGCGGCTGCAGCCCAGGGAGCTCTGCGCCATCCCAGTGGTGTCGGGGAGAACAGAATCCAGCTCCTTGTGACAGTTTTCCCCACACAACATCACAATCAGCCAAACACATTTGTAATCTACTGCAGCTGGTGTTTCTATAATTGATAGAGATATAAAAGCCCTTTTTGCTAAAGTTGTACTTTTGTATTTTTTTTTTCTTGGGGGAGTTGTGAGAAAGCAGCTACAAAAAGCAAGCTTTAAATCTCAGATAATGTAGCTCCCTTTAGAATCCCAAGCTTAAAGCAAGTAGTTATGAGTTTTAGCAATGCAAAAAACTGGAGCTGAAAACAAACATTTGTTTTACTTGACGTAGCAAAACAGTGGATTAAAAAGTTAAATCAATGCACACTCTGAATGGTTCCTGCTGTAGTTGCAATTTCAAATGAAATAAGAATGTTATAAAAACTCGCTCATATTAGGCACATTTGGAAATGTCTCCTTGTAACTGTTCTTTAAGTGCTCTGTCTATGAGCACTAACAGGTCACTGCACAGGAAATGCAAAAATATGTTACATTTTAATCGGGGCATATAAAACACTGTCTAGAATGTTACATTGCCCTTGGGAATCTGTAGTAAGTAGGGGAACTTTTACAAAGTCCAGGTCACTCTCCCCATTACCTCACTTCAAAAAAGAAAATTATTAGGTTAAATTATATAGATGTCATGTAGTAGAACTTTCACAGTTGTAGTATGATGGCTAAGAGATGCTTATTTCCTTGGAGAAAATCATAATGACTCCCTTGTTCCCCTCTACATACTTTGTATATTGAAAATACTGCATTTTAACTGAATCAAACTGTTTCCAAACAATCACAATTAAAGAGGACAAATTTAAAAATGAGACTGTTCAAATACTCAACAAATTTCAACATTTTACCCTAACACACAAACAAATTGCAAACCTAAAAAATGAAAGAAGGGATATTACCAGAGATGTTTGGGAATCATCCAGGTAAAATGTCCCTGATCTAAACAAGCAGAAACCCAAATGTTGATGGCATCATCACATCCCTCTGCCCCTCTGCAAATATTTCTCCAAATGATTTACCTCTGTTTAGCACAAATCATAAAATCTCCGCTAAGTTCACAGAAACAGTGAAAGAGTAATGCAAGGGTGACTCTTTTCTAGATTAACATTATCAGGATTTTAGTTTTTTAGTTTACATATCTGGGAGGTGACACAAAACTACAATATCCTGAAAGTGACCAGCTCTACTCTTGCTGATCCCAGTTCAAGAAAGATTTGATTTCTATGAAAAATCTCCTATGGGGCAGCAAATTAAATGAAATAAAAACTCTTGTTCCAAATAAAACAAAAGCTCGAGTTGCCAGGCCCCAGCGCCTGCTGAAGTGAATGGCAGTTTCTCTCACAGCGACACAGGGATCAGCCCTTTGCAATTTGCATGTTGCAGCATGAGAAGAGATCTCAGACTAATAGGCCCTTTTTATCTAAACAGATATCTGTGGTTGAAACTCCTGGCATTACTCTCTCAGTTGCTCGTTTTTGTACCACAGCTTCTTAACTGCCAGTAATTTCCACATTTTGCTCCAGCCTACCTGTGGCACCGCGCTCCACCGGGCCCCACTCCATGCTGACCAGGCAGCTCCTGCAGCACTGATACCTCCCAGATGTCCAATATAAGTTATTAATATAAATTCCTGTATGGCTTCCACAAACTTCTCAGCGTGCTCCCTGAACTCTTCAATATGTTTGTTTAAGTCTCACCATTCAAGGTGTGGCCTCACTGCCCACTTCTCCTCCAGACTCCGAGCCGGGCATGGAGGTTTTCCTCATTTCCTGGAGGTTTTCCTGGTGTTTCACACCAACCTTGTCACCACTCCTGAGCTGCCAGCACAACCCCCCAGACATGGGACAATGTCACCATGATTTCAGAACCAGGGGTGGGCATAGCTCTGGCAAAATAAAAGCTTTTTTTTTTTCACTTTTACCACACAGAAGGTGGAAGGTTTGAGTGCCCACCTCAGGAGCGCCGGGCTGGGCGCTGGAGCAGTCTGGAGGCTCCTGACCTCTGCGCACCCACCAGAAGCCTGGCAGCAGCCCTGCAGATGGTAACTCCTTCCCCAGCTGAGGCAGAGTAATTTCCTGCACACATCCATCCCCTGCCTGTGATGCAGCCAGGGCCCAGACAGCCTCCTGAAAAGCAAGCTGAGGAAAGCTAGGAACTGCACATGTGAAACCACACATATTTTCACCCAGGTCTTAATCTAGGCAGAAACTATTAGACACATGGACTGCAAGAGCTAATCATGTTCTACACTGACTGGGCAAGAGAGTCAAGTACGCATTTTTTAACACCATTTTCTACAGACATTTGATAGTTGTATGCTCTCTGCTCCTGTTCCTACCCCTGCTTGTCCAGTTTCTGATTCCTAAATTTCCCTGCTTCCTAAATTTCCCTGCTTCCCATCTCAGGCCCCGGGCTCCAGCTCCACACACAATAGAGACCATTTCCTCATTCTCCTTTGACTGCTCAGACCCATCGCCGTTCCTGCAGCAGGAAAAGCAATTGCCCTACTTATCCCCAGCTAAAACATATTTTAAGGGAATGTAATTGAAAAAGAGAAACCAAGAACAGAGCATGCGTGGTGAAGATGGCACATCGGAGAATGCTGTGTCACCTTCTAAAAATTCTTTGGCAACAGCAACTTTTAGATTTCATAAGTCAGACAAATTTGGATGGATTTTCTCAGGGAAAGCAGAAGATAATTCTGAAAAATGTTCATGTTACTGTCAGAAAACACAGCGGTCCCACAGATTTGAAATAAACCCTGATGTATGTCTTTTAATTTTTTGCCAAATAACATCCTACCCTAAATTTTAAGAAGAACATTTTAAGAAAGGAAACACAGATTTTGGTAACGGAAATGGTTGCTCTGAACAACTCAGAACTGGCAACACTAGAACCAGTAGAAATCAAGTCTCTCAAAAGAAAACTCCAATCAATCTGGACTATAAGAACTGTTGCACCCATAATATGGATGTTACTATTGCAGTGCCCCAGGGCTGTGCAGTACATCAGCATCCATACAACAGTGCTGAGGTCTCCATAGGTTTTCTGATATTTCCAAGATTTTCCCTGTTGTTGGTTTTTTTTGTTTGTTTGTTTGTTTTTTCACTTTTTCTTGTTACCACAAAGCAGAACTTTCACTGCATTAAAGTGCTGTCAGGCAGGTCAAGACTCAGAGCCCTGGGCAGCAACATTGGCTACTTGTTCTGTCCCATCCATAGAATATTTTGCCTGGTTCCACCAATCCACCCCAGCTAAGGTTCATCAGAGAAAAACAGCAACAAAAATCTATAATTCCAAACACAGAAATGTTGATGACTTGGTTTGTGATATATGAGCTGTTTCTTTCTCATGCACAAGTAAAACTAACTGGCTGAGGCTACAAAACCCAGGTCTGAGTCCCTGATTCAGCCTTAAATTTCATTGCAGACTTAAAAATTGATAAATACTCCTTTTAAATCATTGAGTACCCAGCTGCTCATTACTGATACACACTTTAATGATGTGCACTTAAATTTTGGTCTGGTCTTTAGAGCACAGTTTCCTCAAATTCAATACAAAATCCATTTCTGGACACAAATTGTGAAGAGGCCCCACAATTTGGTTCAAGTGCTTTTGCAGTTATAAGCCATATTTGAAATAGAAAATTGAAGGATTTTGCTATGTCAGGTGACGTTTTGTTAGCTTTTGAAAAGAGAAAATATTTAATACCCTCATTTTTTTCCCTGCTCTGAATATTAATTTAATTGTCACAAGTAATTAAACGCTTATGAGTAAAAGACATCTTCAGACATTTTGACAATACATATTAAGAAATGCTTTAAGGGAAATCTGCACGGATCGGCTTTTATTTGTTATGCTAAACGATGATGCATCCTGATTGCATTTGCTCCTTATTTGTGTGTGCAACAGGAGACGTACTGTGAATGATCTGTGAGGAGTAAAATGACAGTATTTGACAGGCTAGGAAATGTCTGGGCAAGGATACAGGATAAGGAACCCTAAAAGGGCGTTGTTTGTGAAGGGGCAATGGGATGGAGACACTCCCTTCGAAATTAGGCAATGAAAAGGCATCAGCAACTAAATTACAGTTAATAACAGTAAGAAATAAACATAAATTATGTACACAAAGCTCAAGCTCAAGGACTTTTGACCACGAAAAATATATATTATTATATCTATTATCAGAGAGACAAATTCCCATCCTGGGAATTTGCATACAAACTGTAATAAACCTACAATTCAGAAATAGAGGCAAGCATTAATTTCCACATGAAAAGGAGCCATGGGAGAGCTTCCCAAGTCCCCAGCTCCAGAAGAAAGCCCTACCTGGTGATTCGGCACCGAACGATATGGCCTCTGTTTGAGAGGGTAGCAGGTGGTCTCCCAGGTATGGCAGATTAGCCCTATATTACATAAGATTTATTCTGAGCTCTTGTCAATATAATGGCTGAAACGACCATTCCTGAAAGGTAATATGGTGTGAAAATAAACATAAACAATCCTTAATGAATCCATAGGCTATTACTTGCATCATATTTCTTCTATAGGCAATACATACATCTCCACTTGAGAAAAGCAATGCTGCCCTTGACCAAGGCTTAACAATCCCTTTTCACACCAGAGAGGAACTGAGGAAGGTCCATGGGAACTGCTTAGTGCTAAAAGCTTTTGAAAATTCAGGTCTCTTTTTAGATGCCCACGTTAAGGATTTTTTCATTCAAGTCGCTTAACACTTGAAGCTAGCTGACTTACAAAAATTAGAACCTCAAACTTTATTACCAGAGATTTCCAGCAACTTCTGTCAGTCTCGATGGAGGAAAATGTGTATGTCCTGTCTAGTTAATGAGACCAAGCTTTTCATATTTCCCAGGGCAATGGATTAGATACTGTCAGCAACACAAAGATCCCAAGACTTACAAAGGAAGGTAGAACAGTATATGGGGGAAACAACTGTAACCAAATTCTCTGTACACGAAACTTATCACTGACCAAAAATGCATTTGAGGATAATTTAGGGAAGTTAAAAACCTTTAATTATTCTGCTTAAGGCTATTGTCTAGTAAAGCACCCTTGGCTTGTTCACAGAGTTATCAGAGCTTTCTCTGACTGTGAGTCCCTACACTTTTGGTTGTTCTTGGACATGAGCAAAGTGCCATCTCCTATGCCATGCAGAGTTGCACAGAGGGGATGGAACTGCCTTTCCAGCTGTCCTCCAAAGCCAGTTCCCCAGTGCCCCATCTGGACCCTCTTCTCAGCCCAGAAGCAGGCTGAGAAGATGGGTGACTTGAGCCTCCAGCCTGGTTTTCTCCCCTGGAAGCATATAGATGATGGAATTGTGATCTGGTACCTACAGCAGGGAATTAAAAGCAAGTGTTGTCTGACCATGAGCAAACCAACTAGTAACTCCTGGCTTCAAATCCCCTTTCTGTAAACTGGGAAAAAATATTCTACTCCACTGGGGTTATTCTGAGGAAGACCTCGTATTAGTAAGAAAGTCCAGGAAAGAAAGGTTCTGAGTGAAAGGAAAGATGACTCCACTTCCTAACAAAGCACACATATGCAAGGAGGAGACATGCAGCTAATCAAAAGCACTAGAAAGCTTTTAATTTTTTTAGCATTTAATGCTACAGATGATCAATATAACTACTTAGCTTCTTTCACCTTTCACATGTTAATTTAATGCCACTTGTAATGTGCTTATAAATGTTATGACATGGCTGAAAGACACATCAAAAAATTAATTTTGTTAGACCAATATACCAGCTAGCATAAGGTTATGTTTCTTCAATACAAAACTGTACATCATGAAAAGATCCAGCTCTTTTCTGTGAGGCCCACTCACACTGCAGGAAGTAAATGAGTTATTCCTGTATGTACAAAGAAAATTGCAGGCCTCATGAATTGTGGTGGTGATTCTCTGTGTATTTCACATAAAAATTATTTTTATATGGAAAATTCCGAATAAAATCTTTCTACCAAAAAATAACCCAAACAAAAAACTATTTCTGTCCTAGTGGAGGATCAGTGGTAGAAACAGGGTTGTTGTCTGCACATTCCAAACTGCACCAATGTGCAGATTTTTATGCCAATCTCCTGTAAGCTGAGTTTCACTAGAAAAAAATCTTTGCTGTTCAGGTATTCCAGAAAATTTAATTATTTTCATTAAAAAAAAGATCTGCGTGCTGCTGCTTTTTCAACAGAAATTCTGCACTGATTCCACATAAACAACCAAATATCACTTCAGCAAAGTTGCCTTGGGAATATTTAACAGCATTTTTTAAGTTATGAAAGCAATATTGAATGAGATTTACAACAATTTAAGATAAGTGGGTCTTAATTTTATATGAACAGAGAGATTTAAAAAACAACCAGAAAGCCTTCTGATTCTATTGTGCTGGAATATTAGGCTTTGTTCAAAATTACCCCGTTTCTCTTTTCCATGCATGAAAACAAGCACAACAGGCTTTTCAATTGAACGAGTCTTTTGAGAGAGATCCAGGAAGAGCCAGAAAACTCCTTAAAACTTTATTGCTTTTCATCTTTGTCAGGTAGGGATGTGTATTAAAAATGACCTGTTCTTTCCAGCATGCAGTCCTTCCTTGTAGGTTTTGTCTTCACGTTTGACCTATCAATTTTAAGAGTTTCCCAAAATGTGAAAGGAAGGATTGATTTGGATTACTTTTCCCCATATACTCTGTAGTTTTGCTTTTCTACAGCCATCTAGAGCTCAGGGTGCTTCCCATAGTCTCTTCAGCATTGTGAAGAACTTTAATGAGCCCCAGTATCATTAGATGATAGCAGTTTGCAGAACGCAGGGAGAAAAGACACAGAAAGCAATAAGATACAGCTATAACACATATAAGCATTGAAGATGAAAGAAAGAAGTCAGCATCTCATTTGCATTAATACAATAAAAAATACAGCATTAATGTAGCTAGTTGTAAATTTTTTTTTTCAATAAAGTTGAGACTGATTATATCTGAAAAAAGGCAGGCTGTGCATTCCTGGTAGGTCTTGAAAGTGTTTAGGCTTTCAAGAACAGTTACTGGTTATTAACTTTCTAGATATAATTGCCACTAAAAACAATCTCTACAAAACTTCAATTGAAAGCCACTCCTCAAGAACTGATGGTCTGATCTCTCCAAACTGCTTTGTTTATAGCAATAGAAATTCAGGGCTCCTATTCATGAAACTACACTCCATCATTATGTTATGTACTTTGTTTACTGGTAGCATGTGTGTGTATGTGTATAATTATATACACAAACACATACACCAGTTCATCATCAGAATAAGTCAAAAGCAATATTGCTAACCTTGTTTATTCAAAAATCACGAAGCACACCCTCAAAAATCATAAGACTCGTTGAGAATTAGGAGATGTTAAAAAGAGACACTTTGAGAATCACGGCATTTTTCTTCTGGTATAAGAATGCTTAGGCTGCATATTTTCAAGCTCCCTAGTTCCCCATAGCAAGGAGTTTAAAATAAATTTCCCTTTTAAAATGTATATTGGGCACTTGTGTAATCACCAGACTCCAGAAGCTGGGGGTTTAAAGACAATAAATGCTAAAAAAGGACTTCCAGTGGACACAACTCCTAACATCACAGGAATTTAACATTTCGTCAAATATTTGTGGAAAAATCAAAAACTGCTCTAAACAACAGAGCTTTCAGCTCCTATCAGTAAGAATGGTGCATCTCTCTCCCAGGCAGGCTCTAGTCTTTCTTTTTTTTTATGTATGTCTGCATACCTGAAGAGAATCTATTTCCAACACATCTAGGACTGTTCATTCTATTTAATTGTGGAATTTTAACAATACATGGGACAATTGGGTACTGCATGTTGTAAGCTATGTTTTTTTCACAATCTAATCTTGTCATTTGAAGCTATTGTTGTGACTTTCTTTTTCCTAGGGCAAAGAGGGAAAATATTTCTTTTAGAGAAACAAAGATTCTCTTCATTTTTTTAAATGAAACACTTAATGCAACACTTAGATCATAAGACCAGTTTTTCCACTTCTTTTTTGCCTGAAAAACCTCAGAAGGTAACGGATGAAAAGCCAGCAACAGTTAAAGAGGGATGTGTAAATCTAATGGGAAACAGTGTGCTTCGATAATGTGTTTCTCCTTGAAACCTTAAAAAATACACCATTTGCTGTCAAGGTATTTCTGAGTTGCAGAAGCTGTTATTATAACATGGTAAAAATGACTCTGTGCCAAGATCCAACAGCCTCAAGTGAGAGGTCACCTTAATGAGAAAAGACTGATTTTAGTCCTGAAAACTACATGGAACTTTTTAGGCATCTGATTTGCAAAACCATCCTCATGCACTGACTTGAGATCTGCTGCCGGTGTGCAGGACATAACACTGCATGTTAAAAAAAGGATTTCTTTAAAAGACCATATCATCTCCTGGTATTAAGGAACAGTGTACGATAAGTAACACAGAGAACTGAAATGTCTTTGAAAAGTGAAGTTAGACAAGCAAGCAAAATACCTCAGTCACAGAGACTTTAGAAAAGAGTAACACACAACTATGAGTAACACAAACTACAGGGAGAACTCTTCCTAGATTTAAAGCTTAACGAAAGAATCTGGTCCTTCTTCGGAGGCAAAAACATTAGTAAAGAAACATGTATATTTCACTTGGTATCTAAACAGCCCCGTCTCACATACACAGTCTTTACACAGGCCAGTTACCCACTGAAGCAAAGTGCTGAGTAAGTGCTGTAGAACTGGACCCACTCTCATGTAAATTATTGTAATTAAATAGGTAATGAAAAATCACTGCTCTTGCACAAATGAAATGTAAGACTTCAGCTGAGAGTGTAATGTGTTTCCAATTGACTCCTGTATCAGATTCAGAGACAGATGAAAATGTCTTTCTGCTTGCATGAGCACGCTTTAGAGGTAAAACTTCACTAATATTTTCATTTTGCAGAGCAGAGGGGAAAAACAAAGGCTTATTTTAGCAGTAAAATTAGCAGAATCCTTCTTTTTAATGCATAATATGGTACACACATGTCTGAACCCGAGAGGCATTAAACAGAATTTGAATCACTTTACTTTGCATTTGCTAATAATACGTCATCCATTAGAAGAACCAGGCCTTATCCTCCCCTCCACCATCTGACATGATATTTTTTTTACATTTGAGCTCTTAAGATCTGCACAATAGCTTAAAACAATAAGTGTTTAGCCTCTAGTTCCAACTGTAATTGATAGAGTACAGTTCCATTCCCTCTGCTGCTGCTAAGTTGGGAACTGCAGCCACAGCAACTGACAGCTTTTTTTTTCCGTGAGTCTGGAGTTGCTCTCTGGGAGTGATGTCCTCATCGGGATGGGAAATAAAATGATGAGAGAAAGGCTCACCCTAGCCCTGTGCTACAGAGGAGCTCCAGGGACCTCTTCTAGGGGAAGCAGTTACTTGAGGTGGGTGAAACTAATGAAAGCAAAATTCAGGAGGAAAAAGTGCCGGGAGGAAATACCAGAATCTTGCTGTTTTGAAAAAAAATGGGCTTTTCAGGTAGAGAGCACAGAGGAAGGGAAACATTTATGCAAAAGAATTTCTGACAATGAACATGTTTTTAAATGTGCTACAAAATTGTGCCATTTACTGATGAAAACACCTTTTATATCACAGTCACAGGAGCTAAACTCTTGGTGAGTCCCACTCTTTATATAGTGATAGTATCCTGTGCTTTGATATATGAGAGTAAAATTGAAATAAAGAAATGGTAAATAAAATGAATGTGATTTCAAATTGTCCCGTTCAGGCCTGAGTTTTGACTTGGGGAATAATTACATTGTAGCTTTTTGCTTAGAAGCCGATTCCAGAATTTAATGCAGATGGCGACGAATTTTGGTGCCTCTTTAACTGCAAAAGTACCTATTTTGGAGTATCTTTAATTAACCAGCATTTAAAAGCACCTCTTGTTTGTGAACACCTTGGCTTTTTTGTCATCTGTCAGGATCGTGATGTGCACAGTAACTGAAAGGTTCTGAGGCATGTGCTATTTAGGTGGTTTTGATGTGCACTTGCTTTTCTGGAGGATGTTTAATCAAAGCAGTGCTGCCATTTCTACAGTTTCATTCAGTACTGCTTGCTTGGAACCTGCTTCTATTGCTCTTATAATAAAAGATACAAATAATACTCAAAAAGCCACAACACTCTTGGTTATTAATACATGAATATATCACTTCCTTTCATTACAGAAATATATATACTCAACCTAGCTGGTCTTTGCTCTCTGAGGAAGCAGAATTTTGCTTTCTAAATATGTTTCTGGTTGAAATAACCTTTTCCTACTAAAGTGCAAATTGCAGCTTTAAAATAGTGACTGCTAAAACCTTCTTCTGTTTGCTGCTCTATGAAGACTCCCAAAAACAACAACAAAAAAATTGTGTTATTCTACTGCTATAATAAACAAAATAAATGTGACTGATAGCTGTTCCTGCTGTACTTTTCCGTAGCTTTGGTTCTTAGATAGCCTGTTGGAGCTGGGGGAGAAAGAAAAGAAGAAACACAAAATTGCAGCTGGAAAAGGCGTTAAGTTCAGATTCCTCTTTGCAGGCTTTAAAAAAGCAAAGTAGCAATTCATGATCACAAAATAAAATATGCACATTTAAACAAGCTGCAGGGGAAAGGAGAGTTTAATTCAGTGAAATTGTGTTTGAAAGCTATTTCATACCCCTAGGAATAAAATCTGAATAGCAATTCTGCTTTGCTCCCACCCTTTTTCCACCCTTCTGTTAATATATTACCATTTGTTATGGAATCGTTACAAGACTTCTACCCCAGAGGTGGTTGCATTTCATTGAAGGATGAAGTACTTTTTGGGCCTGAGTCTCTTGCTCGCAGGAGCAGACAGTACTCACAGCAACTGCACTGATGCTGCTACTAAAGTGATTTTTGCTTTGCACCTGAGCAACAGAAGAATTAAGCCCACTGTTTGTAAAGCCCTTTGTGATTCATTTGGGTGAAACCTACAACACAATTGGGCTGCTTATTGTAAACAGAATTATGAGAGCAAAGTAGGCACTGATAGGAAGATCTGTAACTATCTGCTCCAAGAATTATCAAAATGGCAATGACGCTCTCAAAAAGGAATGACGATTCGGCCCTGGAAAGAACAAACTGCATTTGACATAGTTTTGGTGTTGATGTGAAATAAAGCGTCTTTAAAAGTGTAATTCGAGATAAAAAATCTCCATCATCAAACATAAATAGTGCCCCATTTATCCAGTTCCGCTACCTTGTTTCATTGCAATAGTTTCTAATATATTTCTTAGGAATACAAGGCTTAAAATTAATAATAGAAAAGGACAAAATTGCCACGTATATTTCTCTAGATAGATTTTCATCTAGCAGCAGGACTTCACTTCTGATTCACTCGCTGGTTCTCCCTAACCTTTACATTATTTAGTAATCAAACTAGAAACCTGCTTTCAAAGCCAGTGCATGGTAGTAATTATTTACAGTTGTGCATAGTACTTAATTTTACGCAATGAGAAAAGCAGGCATGTGCAGAATCATAAGGTTTATAATTTTTTCTTGTGTTGAAGGTGAACTATCTGAAGAAGCTAAAAGTTGCAAACTTTTCTTCAATATCTCTGCTGCCATCAAGACAAAATGCAGTGCAACTGATACATTTGAACTTGTACAACTAAAAATAAATAAAAGTGAAAAATAAGTAATATATAATGTATTAACTCCTTTAAATAAAAGGAATCATGAGCTTTGCTCTCAGCCTTAGTGAGCGATTCCTTTCTTATTGCACAGTCTGCCCACTATCCCTCTGAGGTATTTTTCACTATACAAAGCAGAACCTCAGTACTATCTCTGAAAACGAAAGTCAGTTTTAAGAAGCACATACAAGAGGCATGTCTGCTCTTTGAACGCCCCCCCTACCCCTCACAAATACAGAAATACAACTTCAGAGCTGAACTGTTGCAAATCTGGAAACCTACTTCATGTCAGTTACACTGAACGCAAATGAACTGCATTTGCAGTCTTTTTGCTCACCTGAAACAACACTGATCTGAGGACAAATACAATCAAAAAATGCTCAGCTAAGAGGAACGCACATTTTCTAGCGAGAATACGAGAGGAGAGATGCTTTTGTGGTCATTCAAATGACCACCTCCTCATTAAGATTCTCAAAAATACTGTAGTGTTCTGCATAAAAACATATCTTACTGTATTCTCAGCAGGGAAATCCTGGGAAACGATCGCATGGGCTTTGCTCGCAAAAATTTATTTACTCTGTAGCCTATGTTTCTAAAAAAGAACAGGGTGCCCCTTCTACAAAAAGATACTACACACATTCCAAGTGAAAATTCTACTTTGAAAACAAAATAAAATGATGCCTCATATTCTTGACAGGAAGGAAAAAGGAGCAATGCTAGCACTGTCACTGTGATGATCAGCATCCATGAAAACATAGCTATTTATCCTGTAAGTTGAAAACATTAATGCCTTATTCAGATATAACCTCTTTGTGAATAAAACAATAAGAGCAACTCATCTGAGAGTTCTTGCAAATACATATATATATATATATATACACACACACACATGCATTTCTAGATGAACTATTATTTATGATTAAAGGGAATCTTTGCTTGCCAGGAATGATCCTAGCAACCTGCATAGGTACATTCATTGGTCATGTCCCAAAAGACTCTGCATACCAGTTTCCTACACCTCTATGAACACAGCAAAATAAGCAAGTTTATAAAAGTTATGCATGTCCCAGTTCCTCTGAAATTACATTTACCTTTGAGTGAATCCCAAACACTACTTTTCAAAGTTTATTCAAGTATGCCACTAAACTTCCCCATACATTTCGTCCCACAATTAATATGCTACACCTCGAAAATATTCAGAAGGGGGAGGACAAATTAGCAAACAATTTTTAAACTAAAACATAAAATGTTAGTTTTCTTTAGAGAACTAATCTGATGAAGGACACAAAGAAACAAGAGAAGGGAAAAACCCGCCTACTTTAAAAGCCAAACAAGATAATAATTGTGCATGTCTGGCTAAGAGAATCTAGAGGGCAAGCCTTACGTCATTGGCACTTGGGTTACCATGGTGAGTGATTTATTGATATATATCAAGAATGAATAGATCAAAGGCAGCAAGATGACAGGTGATCAATCAAATGTCAAATCAAAGCTGGCAATCAACTGGAAAGCTGATTTTTCAGTGGGTGGGTCTGGCAGAAGAAAAATGAACTTCCATATTGCGCTTCCCAGAAACAAAACCCCATCACACTATTAAAAAAAAATAAAAAGCAATTAAGCAGCCTGAAAGAAAACTCTTTGAAAAGATTTACCATACAGGCCCACTCATCTGTTTCTTTTTCTTGTCCCCAAAAGAAAAAGAACACCCTACAAATGACAAAACAAAACACTTCCAAAGTTGCAAACTGTTTTCTTCTTAAAAAAAAAAAGAAATAACAAAAAATTGCAAAACCACTTGGCATGTGCAGATACATAAACTCGGCTACAGCACAAAAGGAAGATTTGATTTGAAAACGTGGATTGTCTTCTAACAGTCAGAACGTTTCATTTTATTTCCTGTTGCAATTTTCACCACTGATGATCAAAGGCTGAACTTCCCCACCGGGTTCATCAGCAGAGACAGTCCCTGTACTATTTCAGGCACACACAGCGCGCACACACACCCGGCCAGCACTGCCACCAGGAACGCGGCGAAATAAAAGATTAAACACACCGACCCACTTCGCGAAACACACGTTTTAAAACCAAAAAGCAGCAGGAAGGAAAAAAAAAACAAAAATGCCCAACAAAAAAAACCCAGGAAAAAACCAATATACATATATATAAAATACTCAAGCGGGAAGCAGACGGGAGGCTGCTTTCGGTTCGGTAAGGGACGGGGGACGGGGGAGAAGGGGAGCCGAGTGGAAGAAAGTTGGGGGGAAAAGTTTATCCAGGGCAGGATGGGAGCTCGGAACAGGCGGCAGCGGGGACCGAGCGCAATGGGAGCGGCGGGAGGGTGGAAGGGGACAGCCCATGTCAGAGTAAAGATCTTGGCAATAAGGAAGGAAACTGGCTGCACGGAGTTACGGAGGGAAAGGGAGGGGGAGGGGGGATAAATAAATAAAGATCCAGCCCGGAAAAGCAAGGGTGACCCTAAATAATAATAAAGATGGGGGGTAGGATTGGAAGGAGTGGAGAGACAAGAGGCTGTGTAAGTGGATGGCTTCTCCTTACCTGCAGCCCGTTTGGGTGCTTGCTGTTTCCTCCTTGGCATCGCTCTACTTTCTCCAATCTCACTTCTGTCCCCAGATCCGAGAGCCCTGAGACGCTCCTGAGTCGTGTTCCTCTGCCTCTGCCTCTCAGCTGCTTTCCCCAACACCCCCCTCAAGCCTCCCCTGCCCCCCCTCCTTTCCACTTCACTGATAGGAACCTGTTTGGTTTTTATTTTATTTTAGAGATCTAGATTTCTTTCTTTCTTTCTCTTTCTCTCTCTCTCGCTTTTTTTTTTTTTTTTTTTTTTTTTGATGGCTTTTTTTTTTTTTTTTAACTGTTGCAACACTTGCTTTGCTTTGATTCAAACATCCAAGCTCAGGAGCAAATGAAAGGCGCCCACAGTGCTAGAGAACGGTAATAAATAAATAACAAAATAGATATGTATATATTAAAAAGGCAGCTCTGGAAAGACTGTGGGGCTTGCTGCTTCCTCCCTTCCCTCTCCTCTCCTCTCCTCCTCCTCCTCCTCGCAGAGCTGTATGGCGGAGCGGTGCCCGGGTGTGCGTGGTGTGTGTGTGCGTGCGCGTGTGTGCGCGGAGCGCTGCAGGTTCCGTGCTGTCAGATGCCAGGCAGTGAGTGATATGGGAGAGGACAGGGAGGTTTGGATGGGAGGAAATCGGTGTTCGCGCACACACACACACGCGCGCTCGCCCCGGCACACACACGCAGACACACACACACACACAGACACACACACAGACACACACGCACACACACACAGACAGACACAGACACAGACACAGGCAGGGCGAGGCGATGCCAGCGAACATCGATCCGCGGAGCAAACTGCACATTAACCAAACTCCTCCTCCGCGACCCGGTGACAGGATGAAGCGCTCTCGCGCCGCCGGGGCTTCATTAAAGAGACAGGGGCGCGCGCCGCAGCCCGGACCGCCGCCACCTGGGGCGCGCGCCGCCCCGCCCGCGTGGGCGCGCCCCTGCCCCGCACCAATTCCCTCCCCCCCCGCAACCACCCCCCACTCTCACCCCCACCCCGCGCCACCTCCCGCACCCCCCGCGAGACCACCCCGCGCGGAGTCCGTCTCCCGGGGGAGTCGGAGAGGGGGTGCGGGGGGGGTTGCGGGGGGGGAAAAAGCGCTGCGGGGAGCGCGCGCGCATCGGGGCGGGCCCGGCCGGGTCGGCGCGCGCCCCCCGCCCCCGGTTCCCTGAGCGGGCGGACGGGCGGGTCCTGGGTGCTCACCCGAGCGGGGAGGAGGGGGGGGGGGCCCGCACCCGCCTGGCCTCAGGGCTGCGGGGAACGGCGGCCGCTGCTCTGCTGCTCCGCCGGCTGGCGGCTGTGCCGTGAACCGGGCTCCCTCAGGTGTCAATGGCCGCGGGGACCCCGTCTTCCCCTGGGGTCTCCTGAACCCCAGAGTGTTGAGAGCGGAGGGGGGAACCTGCGTGGCCTGACGTAAACGCAAAGTTTGGCGGAGTTGATGTAGACCCCAGGGCTTCGTTCGAGGTTCTTCCCTCATCAGAAGCATTGCACCGGCTGAGCCAGGTGTGTGCCCCGACACCCTGAGCTGATTCCCCCGGGCAAGTGGACTTAGGGGAAGCAGAAGATGGCCATCGGGTGCTTCTTCATCCTCATGGCAAGGCAGCTCTCTCCCCTTGGGACCATACAGAGTTCCTCACCCTTCCAGAGAGCCCAAGAACCTGACAGGCCCAGGAGGGCAGGTGATGCTTTAGTTCTGAACAGTTTTTGTCACTAAGACACATGGAGGTAACTTTGCCTGCCCCATTTATTAATTTCAGATTTTTTTATTTATTTATATTTGCCCACAGATGCTGTTAAGACTTTGAGGTTTTAAAAGTGAATCAGGACTGAGAGGACAACTTAATTTCTGTGTGTGCAGTTTTTGTAAGGACTCCTAAAAGAGGATTTCTGTGCAGTATTTTGAAGCCTGATCTGCGAGTTCGCTGTGAGTTCTTAGATACTTCTGTTGCTCTTCTGGGCTTTTGTATCTTCCTAGTGAAACTATTGGGTTTAAAAGGAATAGTTTGCATCCCTCTAAAATCAATCCATTAGATTGGGCTCTGTTACAAAGCACCAGCAAGAGCCGCTGTGTTAAAGTCATTGTCACTGGAGATCTGCAAAATGCAATCCTGCAGCTCAGGCAGGGAATGGGTTTTTGTGGGAAGACCCCTAACTGACCTTTGTATTTAGCAGCCTAATATGAGATTGTGTTTGTGAAAGTGCCCACCTAACTGATTTCACTTAAATTATTTGATAGCCTTCCCTGTGCAAACTGTAGCAATTTTTATAAGCAATTTAAAAGTATTTACTGGTGCAAGCAAATGCTTAGTTTGAGAGATAAAATAGGATAACACTACCATAAAATACTCATTTTTCCATTTCTGCCTAGCATAACTCACTCTGAAGTGAGCAGCTCTGCTTGAATCACTCAGAATTGCACAGACCTCTTATACCTGTGGGCAGCACACATGAAACCCTGCTGGTGCACACCAGGGGATTTCTGCTTTGCCTCCAGTTCCAGCAGGTGTAAACATGGGGCCAACAGGGGCCACAGCATCTGCAGCACTGGGACAATTATCCCAGCACTGTGATGAGAAGAAGTGACATCCTATCTAATTCCTACGTGTGGCAGTGGACCTGGATCAGAGAGTTCAGGTGCAGGGTGGCAAACTAGGATTTTCTTTTCACATTTCATCTTGCCTTGATTTATGATTTTGAACACTTCAGGTTTTATGTCTTGGTTCCCAAATGAGAAAAGCAGAGCTACTTCTAGCTGGTGTTGTATCTCCTCTCCTGCCTGGCCACTTCTTGCGAAGAACTGTGCATTAAAAGCTCTTTTAACACGGTGATATTTTTATTAACAATTCTCCCAGGCTGTGGGCTATGATATAATGTGTTGGGACACTAGCAGGCATCGGGGAGGTAGGGGGGGAGAATGACAGAGTACCCTCAAATTTTAACCTCTCCATATGGAATCTGCTACTTTTGTAGCAAGTTGAAAAGATACAAGCTCTAGATGTAAGCAAAGCAGCAATTCAGTGCAAATCAGCAAGCAGCAGCTATTGTTCTCCAGAGTCATGGCTTAAATCCAAATGCTACACACTGGGTATGGTATTTGTATCAGTGGCGTTTTCAGTCTCAACATGCAAGATGAGGAAGTCACTGTTTTAAATGGTTACTCCTTTGGGAAGGGGAAATTGAGAAGATGGACTTCTGAGCAGAGCACTAGTGAGATGGCACCCTATCCTCAGTGATAAATGGGAGCATTAACAAGGCTTGGTCGAGAGGAACCCTACAGATTTATGGCTTCCTGTCTCCACCAGCAGATGCCATTATGGCTGACAGAACAGAATGCCTTTCAAGAGGGAACTGGGGTGGGATTATGAAGAAAGGGGAAAAAAAGGAAGCAAAGCTGGTGTCCATTTTTATCCACTGGTCAGAATTCCCTGATAGGTTTGAATAGAGCTGAAACTACACAGCATTTGTATGCTCCCTGCTGCTGTTATTTATAACTGGGTTGGTGAAGGTCATTTAGCATCTCTTTTAGCACAGAAGAACTCATAATATTTACTGAAAGCATTTTTGCACACTTGAAAATTAGAGATAATAAAACGAACAGATAGCACTGGAGGCTTCCTTGGCTTATCCAATGGAATCATCTTGATAGGTGCTTAGTGTTTACTTTGGAAATGTAGCAAATTATTCTGAAGCTGCATTGAATTTTATCTATTTTTATTACATTGCAGAATAATATTTCCCTTTCCTGACAAAATGTTATGGCCAGTAATAGCAATGGCAGTTAGGCATGTTCAAAAAAGAGTAATCAAATCCCATGCTTCAGGGCATGAGCTGAATTCCCCACTGGGGTGCAGAAGGAATTTTGTACCCCCTGCTATTGCAACACACAAACAACTATGTGTCTGTAGGCTTTCCAGTTTCTTGGTTAGGTGTAGATTACATAGAACAATAGTGTGAGCTGAGACAGTGAAAGTCCTCTGTTACCATAACTTTGGGGTGGGTTTGGTCTGATTTTTCAAAATAAGGTGTGTGATTTGTTGCACATTACAGGAAAGTTTACAGATATTTTTGTACAAAATAAAGAATAAATACTCTTTCTTCAGTTGACTTTGATAAAAGTTCCCATCATGAGCAGTCACAACAAACGCAGCTGTGTTACTTCAAGTGTCTTATTTTTATTGCCTGTCCATCTTTCTGTGGCTGCTATGATATTTAAATGTAGGGAGTATTTTCTTTCTTTTTTTTCCCCACTGGGAAGTTATATATGTGTAGGTACCTAACTCATCTTGAATGAAATTAATCTCAGATTTGATTACCACCTTAACACTTTGCCTAACACTGTAGAGAAAGAGCAAGTAGAAATTCTGACCAGTTCTGCAAACAGAACAAACAAGTTAAAATTTTTTTGTGTTTGATAAATGAAAATAGTTCAGTCTGTAGTATTATTGCCCACTAAAATTATTGCCAGCTAAAGACAGTCATCTTCCATTTTTTTCTTCCTTCTTATTAAAAAATTATTGTGAAAAAAAAACAAACCAAACAAACTTAAAAAAAATCTTTAAAAAAATTTGGATTACGATGATTTTGAGATCACCTGAAATACTGGGGATTATTAAAAAAAAAAAAACAGTGAACCTTGGTAAGTTGTCTGTGCAGTCCTTTGCCAGTGACAGGATTAACTCTACTTGTTCCACTCTTGAGGCACATTTGACCAACATGATGCATATTCAGCAGTTCCTCTGGGCAATCTATTCAAATGGCCTCACCATTAGAAAATTTTCCTACTATTGAACACTTCTTGGAAACCTGTTTCTTTTGATGGTGTTCTCAAATGAAATGGAGAACTGTTTATTTCCTTCCTCTTTGAAGAAATTTTTAATATTTGAAGACTTATTAGATATACTCACCAAACAACCCCACTTTCTTCACTCATTCCTGTAGGTCGTGTTTTCTGGACCTGGCACTACATGTGTTGTTCCTGTGGCTGGACAACAGGTTTTGAAGCACAGAACCAAAAACTGGATTTTGTATTGTGTTTGAAATCTTCCCAGCACCAAGTGGGATTACTTCACATGTCTGACATGTGACCCTCCTGTTTATATGTCCCAGTTTGACATACGCCCTTTTTGCAAGAGCCTGACACTGTTGACTCATGTACAGCTTCTGATTCACTGTAACCCCAGATGCTGTCTTGCAGAACTGCTTTGTAATCAGTTGTCCCCATCCTATATTTGAGCGGCTGATTATGCATCAGTGACAACTTTGTACTGATTCATCTTGAATTGCATCCTATTTTTTCAGACTGTTTCTGCAATTTGTCAAGATCATTCTGTATTGCAATGCTGCCTTCAAAGGCTGTTGCCATTCCCCCTAGCTTGGTACCATCTGCAGATATCATGTAAAGTATTTTCTGTTCCTCACTCCTAAGATATTAAAAAAATATTGGATATTGCTGGGCTCAGGACCCACTCCAGAGCTCTCTCCATCCTGACAATGAGCCATGAAGGTATGATTTTGGCTTATGATTTTCTGACCTCTTCCAGCTCCCTGCAGTAATGTCATCTGGAGGATAACTCAGAGTTCCCTTACGTGAGACTCTTACGTGAGGCAGTGGTAGAAGCTTACAGAAGTCAAGATAAATGACTTCCTTATCCACAAGGTCTGCTGCACTGTCATGAAATGAGATTAGGTAGGTTTGGCATAAATTATCCTGAATTATCCATGTTGTCTGTTGTTCATCGTCAAAAACCTGGACTCTTACAGATAGTTTGATTATTTTGTTCCAGTACTTTTCTATGAGCAGAAGGTAAGATGACCCAGTGACCCTTCTCATCCTTTCATCTTCAACATAGATGCTGTGTTTGCACTGGTCTCTCTCTCTGGAAACCACTGGTCCTCCACAGGTTTTCAGGAATGATCACTGGTAGTTCTGAAATTCTTCTAAGATGAGTTTGATGGTCTGATCTTATGGATATACTTTCTAAGCACTCTTGAAACTCTTCCTAGTGTAGCCAGAGCTCCCACTATTCTTACACTGGTCTTGGTTATTTTTGCAGTCTGATGACAGCTGATTCCCTTAGCAAAGACAAAAGTAAAAAAGACTTTCTTAGGGTGATCTGTCAAAAGCTTTCTCTCTTTGCTGAGTGACAAATGTAATCTTTCCTAGGTCTTCCCCTTGATAGAGAAGGCATTTCACCAAACACTTTCTTCTTATTTTCCTTTCTAGTTCTATTAGTTGTATCTCATCTGTTGACTTTATAATTTTTTCCTGTGTGTTCGTGGTCACTATAAAGAACTCTTTCCTACACATTTTTCAGATTTGATTATAGAATTTAATTTCTTTGTTTATTTATTTATTTATTGGTAGAAATATTCCTTGCTGTGCTATACAACAGGTTTTTTCATTACTCCAGTTCAGTGGGGTAGTAAGGAAGGTTAAATTTCACCTGCTGGGATGAAATCCTGATATTTCTTGGTTATCCTTTGAGTAACAACGGGCAGCATTTCCAGAGCCCTTTGCATTCTAATCTTCCACTAAAGGAGGAAAAAAAAAATATTTGGGTTTGAACTCCCATCTAAATGGGAAAAAAAAAAAAATTGTGTCTAAAATTATGAGAATTTAAAACTGTGCTCACCAGGCATTTTTTAACTATGGCATCCTATTTCCAGAATTTATAATTCAGTCTTGCAAACCTCTTGCAGACTGAAACAGCCTGGAAGCTTACATTTTAGGAACTGAATTTTCCTTCTTTAAATCACAACAAATCTCCAGTTAAACAACAAAACAAAACAAACACAGAAAAACACCAAACAATAAGCCAGCCACTTCATCTGAAAGAAGCCCAGCAGTACTGTAAGACCATTTCCTAATCAAACCAGCAAGAGCAGCTAACTGAATTTTACCTAGAAGTTCTTCACACTGAAATCCATAACCCTCCTATTGTCTTTGGGGAGCTTTGAGTTAAGTGTCTAATCAGCAGGCACTTTGGACTAGTGGAGTTCTTGTCTAAAAAAATAAGAACATCCTCTCACAATTATTTTTTAAAAAATAATAATAGCCAGCTGGAACTGGACAGGAAATGGACTGTGGTCTCAGAAGAGTCCTTGGAAATAGATACAACTGAAAAAAAAAAAAAAAAAAAGGAAAAACTGAGAAAAAGCAACAGATATATGTATCTGTTCAAACATAGATATATACATGTATCTGTTGATATATATATATATCTTCAAATATTTTTCCTAAAATATCATATTTCATTGAAAAATACATTTTAACAGATTTTATAAAAATACGCTACAAATGTTAAAATTATTAAGTGGACACGTTTTTTGCAGTATATCAATATTGCTGAATAGCTTACTGCAAAATAGAAGTTTGAATATAATAACAGGTCTCATTTTGATTTTTTTTTCCAGTTAATCAAAAAAATGACTGCATTGTTAGAAGGAGAGAAATTAAAAATACAAGGACTGCGTTTGGTCTGTTCCTTTAGAAAAGAATGTATTTAAGGAATCCTGTGCCCATACGAAAATCATACTTGCAGTTTTAGCTGTTACTTGCCAGCAGCTAAGAGATTGTGAGGTTGGAGCTTCTGGAGGAGGCAGAAGAAGAAGGCAGAAGTACTCTTGGAAAGTAGAACATCTTTTCTCTTTTGAAAGCACTAAGGAGACCGGGGAGGCCAGGCCACTTACAGAGACAGGTAAGTAAATATTGGAAGCTCTTTGATGCTATATTTCTCTCTTCCTTTTAAAGATTGAGTAGCCATCCAAATAAAGAGAGTAGACAAACTGTGGAAAATATATTACTCAGTTTACTAAAACAGATAAACATCTAAAGGAAACTTTGGGTTAGCAGCTGTTTGCTCTGAGTAGAATGGAAGGTGAAGACATAGATGTTTGGGACTAAAGTTGCTTTTTAAAATGGCTGTAGCAGTGCTGATTTGACAAAGTATGCACATTCCCCTATCTATCTGGATAATTTCATTATAAAGCATTGGTAGGTATGCTATCCATTATGCCATAAATGAATTCTTTGTGCAGAGTAGCCTATTCTTTCTTTTATTGGTATGATTATTTTTATTGTCATTTATACTTAGAGAATTAAATTATGCCAGCAATTGGAGTAATCGATGTATCTGGTAATTCTGGGGGGCTAAAATTATACTGGTACTTCCTAAAGCTTCTAGTATTCTGTCTCTGATGATGGCTGGGGAAAAGCTGAGGTGCTAAATACTTTAAAAATCTGTAATTCTCTGTGTAGCCACCTGAGGTAAACCATGTCACCCACTGAGCCATACTGGGACTTTTTAATGTCAAGAAGATCAAAGGACAAACACAGGTTACACATAGCAAGCACATTTGTTTAAAAAACAATGCAGAGAAGATTTAACTGAAATGCTAAAGCCACTAAAAGGAATAAAATGCTCGATATGATTCTGATTGAAATGTAATGTTAATAAAATGGACCTCTTATTGAAAAAAGGGACAAAGTTTTCATACAAGAAGGAATAATTCTCATGAAAACTGGAGTGAAACGAGGCAATCAGGTGTTGCTAATTAGGAGGTGGGAGGTGTGAGCTCGTGTTAAGCCTTTATTTGTTGCCCAATCCTGCTCATGTGCAGCTGGGGTAAACCCTAATTGGGCACAGGTGGGCTTAACACAAGCTCAAGCCTCCCACCTTGTAATTAGCAACACCTGATTGCCTCATTTCACTACAAAAACCAAAGAAAAGAAAAAAAATTTCTTTCTTTCTATAGAACTTCCAACAAATTCTGAATGTTGGTGAAAATGTTTGTGTAACAAGCCCAGGAATCAGCTTGCATTTCTGGGTTGGACTTACCACCTCTTCTCCAGGTGTTTCCAGTTGACACTTGAAATCACCCTCATGATCAGCAGCTGCTAAGGAGCTCGGGACTACTTAGGGAGCTTCTAGAGGTGCTTTCACCTGCAGTGGCTTAAGTCAGGGTGCTTGCTCTGGGGGCTATTTTCAACCCTCTGATTCAGATTCTGTCTTGGCCTTTTCTGCACATCTCTTTGCCAAGGTAGGTGGTTATGGGTAATATTTTTTCCTTGTGTTTCCTCTGGAATCTAGTTTGGATACCTGCTGTAAGGGCAGACTGTAGCTTGTAAGCTTAAGTACTTTATACAGATTGCTTACACCTAAGGTAAGTGCTCATCCTTAGTGTTTTGTCTGCAAACAACATACAAACTTCTTTGGGCTAAGTGAAAGTGAGGTTTGCCAGTGAATCACATACAGTTGAGAAGCTGATTGTGGAAAGCAAAGAGCATATAAGAATATCAAAAGTGTCTAAAGAGTGATCAATAAACCTAGGAAGTTAGAGCTTTTGGGAGAGTCTGGAGTCTAATAGTTGAGAGGAATAATGTATTTATCCTCACTGCACAGAACTACTATGTGGTGCTCTGTCTTAAGTTAAAATGGCCTAGTGTATATATATATATTTTTAATGGCCATTGGTGGTCAGTTATTTTTTGTTTGTTACTACATAATCAGGCATTTTTGAAGCATCTTATCCCTATTCCTTGCACTTGTTAGATATGAAGGTGGAGGAATTTGGTCTTACTTAAGGCTGTAGGTCTCAAATTCTGGTGCTGCTCCACCTCGTCCTTTGCATATAGGAACTGTTGAGATCAGGCATTGTGCTGATACCTCATTCCTCTGGAACCAAACCTTGTTACCTGGTACTAGTTAGGAAACATTTGATTACATTACTTGTTCCTTCCACGTGAAAGTGAGGGTGTTTGATGGGTACATGGGCAAATACTTTTGTGTTCAGGATATGTCTGTGTTTCTGAAAAAAGAATCTGGAGGCTCTTCAATTTGGCTTTAAGAGCCTTCCCTAAAAAGCAGGATACTTAATGGTGGCACTGAATCCTAGTTCTGGTGAACAATATTACAAAAGGCCACAAGCCACCATTTTTATGGGTGTTGAATTATGCTTTTAGTAGAAACTGTATAGTATAGTAAATACAGGTGAAAAAAAAAAAAAAAACCAACAAAAAAACACCTGTCAAAATATAGCTCTGTTTGGTTACCTCTGTCCATGGGACAATTTTAGTAACCTGCCAATCAATGGGCTGCTAAATAGCCTCTCTAAAGCACAATCTGCTATTTCAGACGACATGAGTGTGTCAATCATTTATTGAATTAAAGCCAAATTTGAAGTGAAGCAAGCCCAGTTTGTCAATCAGTTCTCAGTATTCTCTTTGCTAACCACCTGACAGCTTTTAACTTTTCACTTTTATATTCCATGCAGCTAGTTAAGATTCTTTCATTTTTAATTGGGCTTCTTTTATGATTGGTAGCTAAGCAACTAATATGTTGTTTTATATGGTAATAATAGGCCCAAACTTGAAAGCTTTCTTGACCATTCCTATTTGTTGTTGGAAGATTATTTTTCTTCAAGTTGCTAAATAGCAGATGTAGCAGAAACAGTTATTTAATTATGGGTTGTCCTGTTGTTTCTATCTATAAACACTTTTGGCACTGTTTAAAAATAAACACTGCATGCGCTGGCAAATATATACTGAGTGGTTTTAACTCCTGATAGAGTCCCTTGGAATTTCGCTGCTCATTTGCAGGGAAAACTGGGTGCAAAAAGGAAACAATTGCCAAAAAGCAGTTTGGAAAATTATTAGTAAAGTACAGAGTGAGGAATCTCTGTTCCAGATTCTCACTAGGCTGTAATCCAACCTGATCAGTTTTCAGTCTTAATTTAGGTACAATTAAATTTCTGAGGCCAAGTACAATGCTCTCAACCACCATCTCTCAAACAAGTCAGAAACTTCCTGAACAAGCTCAGCTGGATTTTCAGTTCCAAACAGTGTTTTGAGTTAAGTTTTTCTGTACCCAAAATAAAAACTTTTGGGTTGAAACTGGGTTCCTCAAAGGTGATCACAAACTGCTGTGTGGTTTCTATCCTATCTCCTCATCATGCACGTGACAAACACTGCTTGCACACATGTAAAAATGATCTTACAGTTAGTAGTAAATAATAGTCTTGTCTTTCTGTTTCTAAAGACTACCATCAGTAGAGCCAATGTGTTGTTTTCAGACAGAATGAACTAACTTTCTGTCCTTTTCATGAAAGGCAGTTTGGAAAAAGAACTATTTCTGTGCTACAGAAAATTCTATTTTTGGGTTCAAGAGTTTTCTTCATTTAACTCTTTTGCATATCTGTTTGATGGGCTTCTGGCTGTCTTTTGACAGACTGCTGTCATCTGGTTTGATCCAAAGCTGTGAAATTCCAGATGTGCCCAAGAACATGGGTATAGTTTTGCAAAAAGCTTCAGTAGATTTCAAGGCGGTCTGATTCCAAATGTACTTCTCAGTTCTATTTGAATTTTACATTGTTTTTTGTATTTCCTTTTGCCAAAGACTCAGTAAAAGAGACTGTGAATGAGGATTGACAGTGGACAGGCAAAGGAAGGCTTTGGTGGAACCCAAAAGTCCATATACTAAATGTAGGTGCCTTCCCCAGTTCTGAAGACAAAAGGAGTTCTGGAGACCACTGGGAAACGTACTGGTACCTCTGTCTTTGGAAGAAGAACCTAGCAGACTGTTGAGATTGGTTAATTTCTAAATTTAAAAAAAAAGATATAAAGCAGATCAGCCTTTGAAGTTTGAAAACAGTAACTACTGCTAGCTCACAAATGAGTTCTTAAGGAAGTGCCAAAAAATATTGTTTGTTTGTTTGTTTTTCTGTGCTTGATTGCATTTCTGATACCTTCAATTGAAATCAGTGGAGTTAACGAATAATGCATTGCTATGAGATCAAGGATGGGTATCTACTGTTCTGTGTCATTCTGACAAATGAGGCATAAGTTTGTATGATTGCACAGTTAATAGATTTTTATAGATGGATTTTTACTATTTATATAACTTGGTATTAACAAAAATTTATAAAACTTGTTTTGATCCCATGCTGCCTCCATAGTTTGGCACAGATTGTTAATCTTGGCTCAAAGGGTGTTCAGGTCTGGCTGAACATGATGCATAGCTCTTGTAGTTCAGGCATCTGAACAGAGGGGAAACCCACACAGCACCCACCTACACAGCACCTGGTCTGTGAATTGGCATAAAACTCTCAATGGAAGAATTAAGATACAAAAGATCATCAATATTATCCCAAAAGAGAAGACCAGGAAATACTTGCAGGGGATGTTTTTTAACAGCTCCAGTTTGGACATTCACATAAAAATAATACTAAGAAATGTCCTGGGTATAGAAATGTTGGTCTCCCTGCATACATGTTATTCCTGGCCAATAGCTCTTAAGGACCCTTTGCATCAGAAGAGATGGTACTTTTAAATGCATTCAAGCATATAAATTGTACAGTGGCATTTTTGCCAGGTGAAGCCAAGAGTAACTCCAAAAGACCTACTTGATTAAAGTTACCAGCTGGCTAGAAATGGTGGAGCAAATTCTCTCTGTGTATTGCTGTGGGTAGTGCACTGTCCTCAATGCATTGGCAGGAAGTCAGTGACTCCTTACCAGGTCATTGTTTACACAGGATGCACAAGGATTTAAAAGGTTTATGGAGCCATTCATCCCAGGCAAAGTTACTAACTGATATGGGGTCTGAGTCTTTTTGTCTTTGGTTAGTGGCAGTTCTTCTCTGAGCACTGATTGTGGTAAGATAGACATGTTACCAGGAACTGTAGAAAGAACAAGATCTTTCCTTGAGCATTTAATGATACCTATCTCAGTGCCCAGGTTCTTTATCACTCAGTACATCCAGAGCTTTGTAGTGCTGCAGGCTCAGTACTTGGGCTGAGGCTCTACCACTCTGCCTTGAACTGAGTAGTTCAAGTAATTCATGGCAGAGAACCACTTGTCCCTGAGTGACCTGTGCAGGGGTCCCCATCCAGATGTTAATATTCACCATTATCTACTTAGCAAGCCCATTCTTCCACCAGTGTGTCAACAAATTGATCGGAGTCAACTCTTGCCTTTGTTCACCCCTCTCATGGTGCCCACATGTAAAATGATGAAATTTTTACAATTTGTAAGGTTCTAATAGGAGCCTTGCAAAGACAAAACTGATTAATACTTTCCCTGGTTGAAAATGGAGGGAGAATTTGCTTAAACACAAATGCAGTTACCTATGTTGGGATTTCTCCAGCAGGCTCAGGTTAACACAGCCTTCTAACAAGTAAAATGGGATCTTTAGCTATGCTGAGTGATTGGTTTCTTTGAGTTTACATCTTAAATGCTTACTGACCAGGAGCACTGTGAAGCCCACTAAATCATCAGTAACCTTACCCATGTCACCTTGGTGTCACTTGGAGCCCATTTGATCTCTCTCTTACCAACCTGCTGTGCAGCTTACAGAAGTTGGACCAATTCCAGGAGCACAGAGAAGAGGCTATGGTTACAGCCTCGTTTTATAATCTGGAATTTATACCTTGAACACTGTAGCTGGTGTTTACAAATGCTAGCTTTCAGAAGAGAAAAACAAGGCTTAACACTTGCTCAGTTACCCAAGTACTTCAAATGTAAAATGAGCTTTTCCTTGTTTGCCTGTGGATGGGTAGTATTCAAGATGGGCTTTACTCATAGTTATGTATGTTCCTTAAAACTAGAAGGAAGAAAAAAAAAAAGGGGTTAATATACATATAAAAACATGTATACACACATGCTACAGCTGATGTCATATAAGGAATTTAAAACCATGGAAAATTGTCCCATGAGATTTCAAAATAGAAAAGATTAAGATTTCATAATTTAAAAACCTGGCTATTATTTGTCTTAAATAGCAGACTCGGCTGTGGGTTTTTTGGAATCCTAGAAGACATGCAGGATTTCACACACCTACAAAACCTGTTTTTTTGTTAGTAATGGCTTTCTGATTAACTGCATATGTTCTCTACTCACAAAGTTGAAGAGTATTTGAGTGCCTGAAATTATGAGCCCTTCGCCAAACCAATGAAGATATCTGCAATGTAAACTTTACACATACATGGTCTGCCCTGCCAATGACCTTAATCTTATTCTAGCAGGGGAACACAGCATGTAGTACAGTCATTGTTGGCTTTTTCCTGATCCCTTTTTAAGCACATACTAATAACATTCATGTAAGTTTAGATGCTATTATGGGCTCAGGTCTCTAGAGGATGTAATGAGTTAAAATTGCTTGACCTCAGAAGAAGGTGCTTCTTTGAACAAGTAGTACTCAAAAACCCCACATTTTCTATACCATCCTGAATTCCAAGGGTTTTGTAATGCTTGAACAATATAAAGGTTATGGTACCATTAGCACTTCTATCTAGCCAATATGATCATTTTGAGGTAAGTATAGATACGTCAACTTGAAAATAATTCTGTATTACTTCATGGCTAAGTTTCTCTGGGAATAAGTATAGATGTGATGTTTTCCAGGACTTACTTTTCAAGGATGATGTGAGACTTATTTTCATCACCCTTTGAAAACTTCAGAATTTATTTTTACTTAGTTAGCTGCATCCTCAGTTCTAGGATGTTTGTTAAGTTTTGTTCTGGGAGAGTTGTTCAGTTTTGCTTCCAAATGTCCAGTGCCCTTTCATTCCATTTGCTGGTACTTGTCTTTTCAAGGTGCTTCTATTAGGAAGATTTTTAACTTAAAAATTGTCCCAATATGAATGAAAGAAGCATTATGTATAATGAAACAAGTTTAACCATGAGTTACTATATACTGAACTGATTCTGCAGTGGAGGGAAGCAACTCTGTGTTGTTCCTGTTGGTTAACTCTGATTCAATGAGGATTTTAAGGAGATTAATTTTTCTGTGGCCCATAGTGTGACCCATTGGCTTCCAGCTCACTGCTAAAAGATGTGGAGAAACTCCAGTAATGCTTTTTCCAGGAATTTCTCAGCATCTTGCAGACTTCTAGTGCTGTCATGTTTTAGATCCTAACAGGATAACTGCCCAAGAGTCTACTTCTGTTTATGTTGACAGTGCCCACTATATGCTGCCTTGTCTTTAGTGCTGCTTAACTGAACTGTAAAGGTTATGATTTGTAATTTCCCTTGTGGTATAGATAGCCCATGTGGAAACAGCTTTTCTATACTTAGCTGTTGAAAAAAGGGTATCATCTGTCTGGGGTGGTGGAGCTGATTATAGAGTTTGCATTGGGATAGGAAAATCTAAAGGGGTTGTGAGACTGTTCTAGTGTGTACAGCTAAGATGTGAGCCCTGGGCTGGCTGGCTGGAATAGTTGGTGAGACAGTTATCACTCCAGATGTATCTCTGCAGCTTTTGTAGGGATGTTCCCTTGCAAGCCACAGGGGACTCTTTGGGCACTATCTTAGAGATCTGCCCTGGCACGTTCATACTGCTGTGAATTCAGTGGTGTCCACACTCCTGTGCCTCAGTGCATTCCCACAGCAGAAACAAAAAACCTTCTTCATGTCTTCCTGCTATGCCTAATGTTCCCTTTTTGGGAAAGGGAACAAGGAAAGGGAAACTTTTCTCAATAAAACTTGTCCTTGATTTGAGGCAGTGTATTGTGTAGAACTAATATCTGTTGTAATTTTAGTAATTGTGAACTACAGGGTTTCATGGTGTTTGGCATACAATCAATAGCCAAATATCACTCTTTACACAACCACGTAGACCATCAACTTGGTCAGATGCTGATTTTTCTGTTGGTTTTTTTTTGTTCGTTTTTTTTTTCCTGACTCACTTCAGAAGTCTCTTGAAAAATTAACTTTTGAAAATATTACTGAATACATCATAGAAACTCCCTCTGTCACTCCAATGGGCAAATTTCATTGACTTGGAGTTTAAGAGCTAATTCTGCTTCTTAAGTTATATTCTCTTCGATTTATATTGGCAGCTAATGAAATAAGAGAACACTAAGCATATAATTAAATGCTGTGCAATTAAGGCTACAGCACATCAGGATACAAATAAATACAAGCCAATATATTCTTTCATGGATTAAACTTGTCTTTATTTTGCAGACTTTGATCTGTGTCTACCACAAACTAAAATCTTTCAGAGCATGATATCTGCTCCTAGAACCCTACATCATTTACTTGCACTGAGTATGCACATATGTGTAGGGCCAAAAGCTGCAGGGATATATGCTGGTTGCAGGTATGTGAAACTGATCAGAGGAGAGAAGCAAGGTCCAGCTCAGCCCTTGGATTATACTTATTTATGGCAGGTGAATTTGCATATGGGTTGCAAATTTATCCTGATTTCCTGCAGCAGATTAGGATTTTAAAAAAACAACACAGTAAAGAAGTGTTCAGATCAAATATTCAGTATATTTTCTTTTCTTTTCCTGAAAACAGTCTGGGGTTCCTGGGTTGTTTTCTGCCTCCTCCATTTTACAGAGTGCTCTGTGGCACGCTGGACCATTGTTTGGAAAGACCTTTTCAAAACAGGGAACCATGATGCTTACCAAAATATTATTAGGTTAATTCCAGCCAGGCTAGCTTTCATAAGAGGTCCCTGACGTTGAACAAACCTGTTCCTTTCACTAGGATGTGTCAGTTAGAAACGCCAACTGCAAGGATTTCTTATGTTCTCACGAAAAAGGAAGGAAACAGCTGGTAAATGTTTCACAGATGGTAAAGCTCTTGGCATCTCTCAGGAGAGGGCCACCCATACAGATGGCTCATTATTTTAACATTTGGATTTTCATCTTATTAAAACATCTTTTTTTCCCTGGTTTTATTTAGCATCATAAATTCTCTTACACTTTAGTTAACAACTCAGTGATTTGGGGGAAGTGTGTGTGCTATAAGGAACATCATTTGGCTAAAACACATATCTGCAGCATTATTCTCAACTCTGATGTGTAGCGAGTGGACTTGAACCTGATTAAAAATACCAAATGCAGGCAAATGCTTAGAAATATGACTTTATCAAGCAAAGGTCAGCTATGCCTGTATAGAAGCTGAATTATTCAGCAAATGAAGAAATGGACTGAGTGAAACAAGCACACGTTTCTACATTGAGCATTACATCAATTAATGATATGCTTTCTGCATATAGCATAATATACAGGCACTGTGTGTGCTGAGTGTTAGTAAATGTTTTGTGTTTATCATATCACCAAATAAAAAATATTACTTTTAAAAAGATCTGGTCAATAACCCAGATGACACTCAGGTTTTCAGAAATATTTGTAAAATTATGCATTTGCAAAGGCAGCTTCACCTTGCATTTATGATGGCATGTGCCATCATAAACATGCAAATAGATGGTATGTTTAGCATATGTCATACATAAACCCCAGCTCCACACACAGTTTAGTAAATATCATTAGTCCCATTTGGCTTTGGGCAGAGGGAGGGGATGGAAGCAGTGCCAAAAGGTGACAGAACTTGCCCTGTGTGGCGGAGGGAAATGGGCTAGACTTAAATTGAGTTTGAATGTTCTGGCTTTTGGCTTTGGTGCCTTATCTTACTTGCTCCCTTGACATTATATGGTCTCTTCAGTAGCTGACACTTTGCAGTAGCTGAAGCAGAGATGTTTAGACCTTTCTGCAACACAAACCAAGCAATAGGTAGGAGAAAAAGTCCTGAATGTGATGCCAAATCTTTGCTTTCTTTGTTTTCCAGTGGGATTTTTTTAAGTTTCAGCATGGCCTTCCTATGAAATTACAAAAATGTAGGCTTGGGGTGTAAGTATGGGTCAACAATAGCACAAATTGCTTTATGGATCAATTTATAAAGGTTAAAAGTAGCAATTGATGCATGTGTTACAGCTGCCTTGGAAATCTCATTATGGTCCCAACCAAGATATCCAGTGCCTTATGTACTCTGGGTTATCTCTGACTGGGCTTGTTTTCTGCAATTTTGTTTTAATTAAAAATTAAATAATTAGGAATGGGAAGAAAGAAACCTGTCTTTTTCTGCATGTGTGTGACTCCCCATTGATTCCAGTAGGTTACATCAACAGCAAAGATTTGACCTGAAAGCTAACTACAAATATTCCATTAATAAATAGAGACAGATTTGTAGCTTGTAAATCACTAGAGCTCCAATGATACCAGTGTAGTTATGCTGATTTACATCAGCTGAAGAGTTGGCCTGTGGAATTCACATTCTTTCCGAGATCAAAGATGTGTCAGCAAATGGTAAACTTAATTTGTATTTTTCAGCCTTCTAATTTAAAAATAGCCCAAGTGATTTATTATTAAGTGGCTGGGCTCTTATGGCGAGACTTTGGATGCCACGTTTCAGCCAGACGCCACTCTAGCAGCCAAGCTGTAAATCCTTCCAAAATGGGGTTTTTAGCTGAAATGCTGAAAAGTCTGTAATGCTTGTGGGTACTGCTGTGTTATATTTATAATGGATGGGCTAATCTAACCATATCCTAAAAAAATTGAAAAGCATGGGGGGCAGGAGGGTGCAGAGGGTTGGCTGAATTGCCAACTTAAATTCGGTCATAGGCAGAAGTGACAAAGTTGCTCCCATTTTTGGAAGGCTGTGAGACAAGTTGTTGAAGCTCAGTCAATTTGTTGTCTTTCTGTCCTTTGAGAGATCAAAACCTGAGTTATCCATGGAAGCAACTGTTGCTCTAGCCTGCTGTATTTGACTTTTGGTTGATGTGGCACTATCATTGGGTGGAAAGGGGTTGCCTAATGGATGCAGAGGAGATCATGGCTGAAGGACAGGTTGTTGTGTAAACTCATTGGAAATTTGGGAACCCTTTATAGATTACCTCTAGCAGAAGGAGGGATAACCTCAGGTGGATTTTGCAGCCTCTTGGGTTTCAATTGACTGCAAGATACAAATCCATAAAAAACAAGGTTTGTTAGTTCTTGCCGTATAAATTACTGGTGTCTTTTTTATTTAAAGTCCTTAGTCGCAGTGTTTAGTGTTGATAACTGAAAAGGCCCAATCTCTAGCTGAGACTGGAAGCTGATTTTTACCATTAATGTTTTTATTTGTGGTTGAAGTTTGGGTGCCCTGTAGTCTCTGAAAAAGGGTGTAGTCAGAATAAAGTGATACAGCCAGTGGGTGAAATAAGGAAGAGACTTACTTTGTCTCTTGAGAGTTTGTATTTGCAACAAATGAATGCCACCATTACTTCCAAGCTCTTCCAAAATGAGTTTCTAATCATGCAGAGTAGCTGGAGCTCTAATGGATTCCTACTTGACCATAACAGAAGAACAAGTAAGGAAATAGAAAAATAGCAAACAAATTACACAATATAAAATTCACACTTCTCACTTGGGACTAAGTGCTACAAAGCATTGCTGAAATAGCTTAGTGGGAGTCATGCTAGCTATTTGCATGCAGGCTGGGTGTATCTAAACAGCATTAGCCTTAAAAACAGTTTGAGCTATATGGCCTTTTCTGCTCTATATGAGAGGTTAATCACTAACTGCTAGAGTTGAGGAGGCTTCCACTGTACACATGCATGATGCAATGCCTCGTGGAGGTGGATTGGCATTGCTACAAACAGGCTACAGGAGAGGATGGACCAGTGACCTTTATATAATACAGTATTTTGTTTCACATTTGTTTTACCCTTCTGAAACGTGTATCCTAATTTTGTGTAGGCTTAGATGTTATTAGTTTGCAAGGGAGCATGGCTTGCATCTCTGAAATCTAGCGTGGGCATGGGGGCTCTCTTTTTGATCATTATAGGGTATGAGTGTTTTGTAATTCTTCTAGTGCAAAAGAAGCTGTTTGGTGACAGGCATCAAGTCAAATTCCTGCAAGAGGCTGGCAGCAGAATACATTTGTCTATTTAACTGCATGCAAAACACTTGTCAAGACAGATTCTGGTCCCTGCTCTCCTGAGCAGGGACTCTCGCTACCTTGTGTTCCAGATAACCTGGCAGAGAAAGACTAGTGCAGAAGCACATGGTGAGCTGTTACCAGGACTCTTACCATGTCTCTGGTGCTGGCATCTGCCAGATAGAAACCTTGCTAGCACATTGCAATGGGAGAAAAATGAAAGGCAGAAATATTCACATCTGGAGGTAAAATAAAGCAGAACAGTCTGTTTTAGGAACCTTAAAAGAGATGACAGGTTGTCTCGTTCTTTAATGCATTTGCCACCATGTCACCACACTTGGTAGGGGAAAGAAAAAAGGGATGGGCGTGTAAAGAACTTCATTTTGGAGAAGACAGAGGGTGAAAGACTTGTAGGAATCATGATAGTGGTGGGACTGCAGAACCTACACGGGTGGTGGGCAAGAGAGCAAAAGCCTGGAAATGAAGCTTCAGCTCCCCCTTTGGAGGAGGAAATTGATGCTCTTTTGTCCCCCTCCCACTGTACTTGGATGCAATGCGAGAGCTTTTTGTGGTTTTGGAATGTTTTATAAACTGTGTTTAAAAAGTAAAGATGTAGAAGTCTGAGGCTGAGGTTTCTATTCATTATATTACTGTTTTAATTACAGCTTCACTTTCTTTTGCACCCTCTTTGATATTAAAATTCACACTGTGCTTATCTATTGATACTTGGTATCTCTCTTTCCCTCTATGTGTTACCCTTTTTCCCATTTCCCTTGCTTTTGTTTCCTGTTGTCTTGACTCTTCTGCTTCCTTCTGTGTGTATTTCTTTCTGCCACTCTGCCAACTGAAAAGTGTTATTCTAACATTTCAAGTGCTTCGAGCTACCTCTGGGGCTGTCTACTCCTTTAGAGCTAGCTGACCTTTTCTGAAAGTCAGCCTCTCCTCTTCAGCATCCAGCTTCAGAGGCTAAAGAGGCAGGCAGGCTTTGGCACGTGATGGTCAGCTCTGCCAGAAGTGTGTCTGCATTTTGGAAAGGGAGTAGGGGAAGATGGGGTGGGGCTGAGAGAGCTGAAAGTGATAAACCTGTCTCAAACCTCCTCTGAAACTGCAGGAATATTGAAATATCCTGAAAAAGAGTAAACTTCCACCCTCAAATTCATATCTTTGTCCAGCCTGGTTTTACAGGATTCCTGCTTGCTATGTTGTCATGGCACAGATGCTTTGTGCTGTCTTTTTGTTTCAGGGTTGAGAAATTGGTGTTATCTTAATAATTAACCTGTTATGCTTAAGTTTCTTTACCTATATATATTTTTAGTGTCTTCTATTGAGGTGACAAATGAAGGTGGTGCTTTAGCTTTAGCCTCTGCACTTCCTGTGTGCCTGTGGTAATAACTCCCATAAAAGTCCTTTGATTGCTCTCTGATGTAAATTGAGATCCGATCAGCAATAAGATACCATTCCCTTCCTAACAATTGTATAATGCTCAACTTCTTTGGACACCATATTGAAGCATAAGTCAACATTAGGATAAGTTAATACTATGGTGATAATTTAAACACTTGCATGAAGCATACATTCCTCTGTGCTGTTTCTTATAGAAGAAACATAGCAAAATTTTTGTCTTTTGCTAGAATAAGTAGTTTTGAGCCAACTAATCCATTTTTGGGAGGAGACTAGAAGAAAACATCACAGCAGGATGTGGTGTTGGTAGGGTAAAAAGGACTCAAACCACAACAGGTGGTCAATATTGCAATCTGTGAGTCATCTGCAGTTGAGTCGGGGCAGAATCTCTGTGCCTGCATGTCTGCTGGGCACTTAGAGTTTCCTGTCCAGCTATTCCAACCTTTTAGTGCATCCACAAGTTACAACAATGAAACTTCAGTGGTTGTTAAAAATTTGTATCTCCTTTTTCAACTCTTACATATCTGGTGGGAGGGACAATGTTGGTAGAGATGTGATTGAAGAAACAGATAGGTTTTAGTCTCTGACTCTTGCAGATGTGCTTTTTATCACTGAACTCTTTGTTTCCTGACTGAATTACACTTCACTATTACAGCAAAGTACTGGGAGAATTAATTCAGTAATGTTTGTAAAGTGTAAATGCAAAATAATTATCACCCTCTTATAGCCCCTTGTTTGTATATCCACTTCCACGTGGAAATGCTCTCTAACTGAGTAAACATGCACTGAGGACATTAAAATAAACCTGTCAGGAACAGAGACTCGGCAGCCCACCCCGTGCAGTCACCTTTTGTCACACTCATTCTTAATGTTCAGGAGCCACCCCAGGCTCTTTGTCTGCTGGGGCAGGAGTTCCTACCTTTTCTCTGGCTTTCTTTTTTTTTTTTTTTTTTTTTTTGTCTGCTCAGTTCTTTGTTTGCAAAGCTCCTTCCTGTTCAGTAGAACTTACCTGTAGCTACAGCATCTTGAAAAGCAAACAAAAATCCCACAAACAACCCACTATTTGGTCCTCTCTATGAATGCTCCAAATATAACTACTGAAGTAAAACAGTTCAGTCAGACAAAGAAATGCAGGCAGTGTAAGCAAATCCTCTTCAGCAGCTCTCAAGTCAGCCAGGTCTCCTTTTAGCCAAGGACCCATTGAATTAAGAATGAGGAGAAAGGGAACCAAGATTTAATGCTGCTCCTCACTGCCTTCAAAGGTATTAATACTAGAAGAGAAAGAACTAAAACAAGGATGCTCAGCTAGGACTGCTGGTTTCCTTGAATGCTTCCTGAAGAGTAGCAATGGAACAGGTGCTCAGGGCAATGGGGTCATCGGAGGCTGTGTGGAACTTTGTAGCAGTTCTGCTCTGAAGGGATTAATCTGGTTCAAATTCCTATACTTTTGCTGATAATGGAAGGGTACTTAAGCTTCAACTGCCACCAAAAATTTCTCCTATAACCCAGAAAAAAAGTTTTTAGGCACAATCTTACTCCTGGTAGCCAAGCAATAGGTTTACAACAGAATGAGGAACAAAAGCCTCACTTTTCTGAATCTCCTTTGTCACTTTGATCCCTTGGCTTGCAAGAAGGCAGACTAAAACTAAGGCTAGAAGGAAAAAGATATAATCTTTTAAATAGGAGTAATGTTGTATGTTAACACTATTTTAAACTATTGAGTTAATAAGTAATGCAGGGTGTAATTCTGCAAAGCATTGCTCTGTGACAACAGTTCTTGGATTGTGAATAAAGGAGTGGAAGACTGAACCGAGGGTCTGAACAAAGACACAAAACTGTTAGAAGCACTAAATATTGTTGGTTTTCATTAAAGTTAATGGGAATAGTATTGGGCCTTACCTGAGGACCTCTGGAGACCCCAGTATTGGGGTAGACAGAATTTCTCATACAGGTTGGGCAGGAAGCATGAGTCTGTTTCCCCATGGAAATCATTATGTAAGTGGATCTGATGCATAACACATTGTAAATAGCAGGTTGCTGTGACTACACAACACATGCATTCAATAGTTGATGCTTTAAACATATATCTGTTGTTACATTTGGCCCCTTGGAAGCTCTGGCCCATGTTCAGCAGTTGGACTGAATGGTACTCTGTTAATTTGGAGTATGAACTTGTACATCCATAGTGCATGCTGGTGCTGCAGAGCCACACTAGATCACAAATCCTAGATAATATACACCTTTAAATTCATTTGCTATTTATGAACCTTCCTCAGGTTTAAGTGATAAGTAGGTGATAAAATAACTGGGAGGGCTGGCTATGGATGCTGCCTCTCACGTGCAGAAGAGTATTTTGTTAGCAAGCACCTGAGAAGTGGTTGTATTTGAGGGAGGCAACTCCTGAAGGGTGCTGCAGGGCTACCACAACCCTGCCTCTATGGGCTATGTGGCTCTGCATGGTGTCAGCAGACACAGGGTCTGTGCCACTGAGGAATAAATACAATGCACAGTGAGGCTTAAGCTTCATTTGAGACAGGACTCTGTGTTATACAGACATACAAAGCAGGAAGATCCCATTAACATCTTCCATCTGTAACAGATCTGTTCTTGGTATAAAGCAGAATGTGCTGAATCATACCAGCAGTTTGTGACAGTGCCTTACATAGAGATTGGCAAAGGGGAATTTTGCTCCCTAAAATAGCATGTCTTGACATTATACACAGCAAAGGGCAACTCTCAATTACTGCACAACAAATGCATTTGAATAACTGATTAGCATTTCTGCAACATTCAGCTTCTGTTCTAAATTATGAGAAACTAGAGATTTAGGGAACTTGTTCCTTAGGGTAGCTCTAAATATTTTTATTTTTTCCCTACCTCTTTATTAAATAAATGGAAGCTTTACTACAAGCCTGTTCTCTCATTTCACTGAACAATGGAAATAGAGTGGAAGGTCTGAGGCTGGAGAATTAAGCTGCTTTGGAGCTGGTAGCTTTGCAATGGGTCAGGGGGCAAAAGAGAAACCTCTGGCAAATTGCTGACAAGGGAAAACTCCTAGAGGCTGCCCATCTGGCTATGGAGCCCATGTTTCTGCACCTGCCAGAACAAGGAACGTGCTAGGGTTTAGACTGGAGAAAGAGAAGTAAATACAGTTGGCAAAACATCCAACACATCAGGAAGAGCATCTCATGCTGTGCTCTGCAAATGCAAAGGTTGGCACTGGCCTGGAAATCAGAGAGGAATAGCTGCTTCCCTGGAGGGCACTGATGCTTTGCTCCACCCTAAATTTGGCCTGTCATTAATATCACCTATCTCCCTTGCAGAAATGATCTTTTGCTTTTTATGTCACTTCTTCCTTAGGATAATACCATCTTATGTGTCCAGGATAGACCTGTAATTGGTATTACTTTCTTTGCTAAATCCTTGACCAGCTACACAAGAGTGATTTAACTTATTCTCCAACCTCATCTTTCTACCTCTTTCTCTGGAAGTTTCCTAATCAGAGCACTGATTTCATATGAACATTTAACTGAATTAGAACCTGGTCAGTGTGCCAGCATTTTCTACTGATGTGAAACCTGCTGGTTACAGAATTCAATATAAAGTGTTCTTGGCTAATCATTAATTCATCTGCTTGTAATTCATTTATCTCTATTTCACCATTTACTTAATGAGGATAATAAGGAGCATCAAAATCTGAAGACTGTTCATTTTTGAGAGCAAGCATCTGATGATGATTAATTAATAAAGTGACAACAATAACCTTAATTTTCCAGGTATTCCCCAAAGAGAGCTGTATTTTAATTATAGTTGCCACAAGGACAAATTAAATCTCATGGATTCAAGCTTTGGTTTGGGGCATTCACTTCACAAGAGTAAGGGGAAAGATGTCTTCATATAAAAATAATCTGCAATTTTGGAAGCTCCTACAAATGACAGAGAGGAAGAGAAGATAAATACTGCTGATGATATTTGGTATGACATTGGTAATTCTCAGGGGGACTCCACAGTGTAGTGTGCCAGTGTAGATGTTCTTTGCTTTTATGAAGGTGACAGACTTGACCTGTCATGTACTAGTTACACCCTGGAATGACTAGAAATGTCACAAACTGCTAACAGCTACTACATAGGATATAAAAGCTTCTATTTGGAAAGCTTTGGTACTTAAAAAGGTGGGGGACAAGCAACTTTCCTACTCTTAGGTGTATTTTTTCCCCATCATACTGTATGACAGTATACATACCAGAAATTACTCAAGGCAGAAGAAGTGATTTTAGCAAGCTTAAAAATGCCAGATTAAATAAACCCCTTGCAGTGGATAGATACAGCATTTTGTTACTCTTTCAAAGGCTTTTTGCTGTAGGAGGCTAAATGGAACTGGGAGAACTGTAGAAGCATTTTCTACACATAAGTAAGATGCAGAGATTAGGAAGTTGTGCAGCTAATTCTGTGCCATTTTATCCTGGCCAGCATTTACTGTAAGAGCACTTCAGTTGCTGCTACTCACCTGTGCTCAGGGCTTCTCTAGCTTAAACTCAGGCTGATGTTATAACTGGAAGGGGTTGGTTACTAGAAAGCTATTAATGCTTGTGTCACACCCTACATAAAACTGCATTCTGGATACAAATGCACTTTGTATTTGGGAGATCCTGGTCCAAGATCTCACCTGCTGTGTACAGCTGAATTCTGTCCTTCAGAGATTCATGTCCAGCCTGATGAGCCCAGCCCTGTCTTGAGCTCCCAGTTCTGCTTTAGTCTCACCTACATGTTGGATCCTTGTGCATGTTGTGTTCTACAGCAGCCAGAGGGAAATTTTGTTCTCAGGGTTGGTGGCACTTAAGAGGCTTTGTGGCTCTACAATGTTTTGCCTTTGGATGGAAATAGCCCCCATTTACAATGTTAAAATTGCAGGTTTTCCTTTCAAGATGTAAGTACTTGGTAAAATGCATTATCAAGCTTTTTAATGAGTGAGAACCATTTATTTAGTTAGTGAGTTTCATTTGACTATATGTTTTTATAGTAGGATCTAAGGTTAGTGGTGAAAATTAGAGAAAAGCATGGCTTTGTGTAGGTGAATCTCCCATCAAAACTTTGTTTCAGTAAACTGGGAAGTAAAACAGGTTACTTTCTGGTTGGTTTAAATTCACACTTCAGCTTCAAGAAGACCTTTGACCAAGTTTTTAGGTCCTTAATGTTTGGATTTGCTGTTATTTTATATGGCTGTTTGTTTTTATAGGAAATTCATCTCTGAACAAAGCATACACCAAATCTGGCCTGCCTGCCCCAAATAGACAGTTTTCTTGGTCCATACCTGGTGTGCTTCCATGGTGTGATTGATTAAAACATGAATTTTATGTTCTTTGTAGGTTGGTGTATAGTGGAAAATGCTGGTGTTTAAAGGTGACTGTGAGGAACCCTGAGCACAGTGTACCCTGCTCTGCAGGCACTGGGAACACCAGAGCTGATATAGCTGCCTTGTTCTCTCTGGGTGTATTTGACTATGATAACATTGTCTAGTAAAGAAAAGCCATTTTAGTCAGATTGTTTGGATCTGAAAGTCACAAATGCTTGGATCAGATCCTTCCAGGGCTGACTTTCATGCAGTTTGATTTATTGCAATGGAGCTGCATTATTTAAAGAAATCACCTCCAGTCTTCAGAGTCCAAAAGTATAGTCCAAGTTTGCCCTTGCTTGTTTATTCTTCCAGAGACCTTTTGCACTTGATTCCATTTTTTTTTGCTTGACTGTTCAGCTAGGTACAGCAATATACCAAATCTTGAGCTATAATTCATCCAGTTTATCTCTTGAAATAAAAGCTGCCATTTCAGACTACTGCCAATCTGAAGTCCCTTGTTTCTGGACCCTCCCACTGTGTCATTCCATGATTACAGGACTTGAACAGCCATTAAACTTTGTCCTTTTTGCCTCCAGTGAGACTAAGTGGTCATTGGTCAAGTCTTAAGATTTTTTTTTTTGCATGAGTTTCTGCCTGGTCTTTCTAGGAAGAGAGAATGCAACTGCCTCTGGGGATAGAGAAATTCTCTAAGCAAGTCATAATGGACATGTCAATATTAGAAAGATTAAGGAAAGCTCAAGAGAGCCTTTGGCAGAATGGCTTTGTTGAGAACTTTCTTACCCTGTGTCCCTTAATGCTGGGATAGCCTAGAGCAGAAAGGAGATGCTCAAAGACAAGGTACCAGATTCCCTTCATAAGCTTCAACTTGGGGATTTTTCCAGAGTCAGTTAAAACTATTTCTGCAGTTTGTGGAGGATGTTGGAAATACCTGAAGACAGGGCATTATGAAGTGTTTGCTGACAACTCTGAGGAATACCTTTCCAGCTAAAAAAGATAACTGAAATCATGTCAAGTAATTTTTCTAAATAAATAAGCCAACCTCTTACCTTCTCCAATGTATTCTGAGTTGTGTGAAATACTCTGGGATCTGATTGCTTTATCTTGACCTGATACTATTTCCCCTGAAGTTTCTGGAAGCCTCTTAGTGACTGCAGTGAGAAGCAGAGGAGGTAGCTCTGGGCATTTGCTGAAGAACTAAAATTTCTGTAGACTCCTCTTGGAGTCTTATGCTTTAAGTGAAGTATCAAGAAAAAAATATGCTGGGAAAATAAGTGTGTAATGACTACTGAAAATGTCTTTGAGGGTCTGTAGGATCTTTATTAATTTCTGTGTGGAAAAATAAATTCTTAGAAGCAGAATAGCCATGAAGTATACATTGGTAATGTCAGTCTCTCCTGCCTTCTGCAAAATACATTAAAACTGCAGGGAAGAGATGCATAATCTTGACTTGCTCATCTTTTTTTCTTGCCTTTGAAAACAGCAACTCAGGAGTCCAGCATCTGCTTAAAGGAAATGTAGAGCCTGGTCATTAGCATTGGCTCAGCTTTTAGCACTTTGTTTTTGAAGGTACCTACTGGCCTCAAGAGAAATGGCAAACCATTTTCATTCTCTAATTTACAGGAGAGTGCAACCCACTTCACTTTAGGTAGTGGTGAATCTGCCACTTAAGCCTTCAGTCTTTGCTCTGTAAATATTTCTCTGGGACTGAAAATGTCCATGCCCAATTTTGACATTTTAGTCCAACTTTAATCATTGTCTGAAGAGCATGTTGCTTGCTTTCTTACTAGTGACAACTTTTATGTAGTAAATGCCTAAGTAATTTGGAGATAATGAGGAAAGAAAAAATCACCAGTTATTACAAACACATCAATATTGCTTGTTTTATTTTTCTTCCTGAATTCTACATGTGACAAGCAGCATCATGACATGTCAGGTCAGGCTGCATCAATCATGTCATCTTGCGTTACATCACATGTGCGGGATGGTGGAAACTACTTATGGGTTAGACAGGAGACTGAAGAAACAATTTTTGTAGCTTGAATAGGGGCAAAGAAGGTTTGGGAAAGGGAGGAAACTTCAGTAAAACACAGCATTTTTTTCTCTGAACAGATGGCCAGCCCACCCACCATCAGGTGAACTCGGGGCTGGGGATACAAACCTCATCAGATGGATTGTTATTTCATAATGCTGTAAGAACCTAAGATGCAGAAACATGCTGGCTTCAGGAGGGAAATACTTTCAATTGAGAGTTGCAAGACCTTTTGCTGAAGGGATTCTTTAGTTTCTGGGTGGAGAATCCAGTTTGGATATTTGCAGAATTTGCTGAATTTAAGGGGATAGAAAGCAGAAGTTTAGGACCTATAGAAAAAAAAATTTGAAGGAGAGAGAATTCCTTTCAAAATACTCTTCCTTTTGTCTAAAGCTTTTTCTAATATATACAATTTTAAAAGGTTAAATTATAATTAATGCTGAAATCAACTTTTTATTTTGGTGGCATTTTTATCCTCAGAACTCTTATTGATAGGAGTTTCTTAGGTCTACTTTCTAGTAGAAACACAATGATGGAAGTTTCATGTTTGTAAATGAGAATTGTAAAGCTCTGCTTTTAAAGGTAAGCCCATAAGTGGGAACATCTTGACTTTTGGTGTTTTCTGGGAAAGTTTTTATTCCAGAAAATGGATGCTTTAGGGTCATTTGAGTCTCAGCTTTTCAATAGAGAGCCAAGTGTAACATGCAGCAAATGTTGTTTATTTCCCTGTGGGTATCTGGGTCACAGAATCAAAACAGTTTTCAGCAGAATTTGGCTTTATCTTTTTCTAAGATTTTGCTTCTGTACCTGTCAATAACAGATTCTAATGTCTTTCTGTTGAGGTCTGACTCAGGTGGCTGCTTGGAACCACGGAAAAGAAAGCTTCCTCTCAACTGTGCTGTGTTAGCCCAAGATTAAAGCTGACTACACTTTTTAGGGTTTCCAAAGTATTTTCAAAACATCTTAAAGTAAAAGGTCCTTCTCCACATTTGCAGAGAATACAGCCAAGTTGACTTTTTAATCAAATATTCTGTTTATGCTTTACCTTTTTCATTTTATTTTTAAACTTAACCTAGGTTTCAGGCAAGGTATTTGAAATAGTGTTAAAAAAAAAAAAAGCCTATCCTAACCTACTGACAAGTTGAGAGAATTCAGCAGCTTTTTCCTCTGCAATATATTTTAGTGGGACCAGTTGTGAGCTATTCTAAGACCTTCTTGGCAATGCCAAAAGCTGCTACAGTTTCCAGCACAAGTAATGTGCTTTTATATTTTTATACATCCTTCAATCTTTGAAGATTATTGGACTTCCTTGGCTACTTCTAGGCTCTCTTGTTCTGCTTGATGAATATGGTGGAAAATAAATGTGTAATATCAGACTTACTTCAGGAGTCATTGCTACTCCATCCAAAGAAGCAAAACACCAAAAAAACCCCAAACAACAACAACAACAAAAAAACCCAAAACCCCACCCTTTATTTCCTTCTCAAGCTACTGCTTGCTTTAATGGATTGGGCAGAGTAAAAACCAAAGGAAAGCTGTTGGCTCGGAGGTCATAGTTGCTACAAAGTAGAATTTCTTTTTAAAAGGCTTATTGAGTTCAATTATTGGAGGAACTGAAATGGAGTAAGTGCTTAGTATGTCAACTGGATATGTAACTCCTTAAATGAAGAATAAATTTGATATCTGGGAAATCAGTGTTGCCCAACAGCCTGAAGAATGGACAGGTGGGAAAGAGGAAAAGTTAACACTGGCTGTCAAGACAGTACAGCAATGAGTACTTCATACAAACAAATTTTCAGGCAGAAAGCCTAAAAGATCTAGTAGTGTTAAATATTGAAATTCTTTCATATGTCCCTTACAATATGTAGTATAAATGTGTATACCTTAAGCTGTTTAGTGCAGCTGAATCTGACATACCTTATCTAGACTCAGTTTGTCATAATAAATGCCAGTTCTTTGATGATTTACCTCTCCAAAGAAAGGAAAATAAAGGAATAAATAAGCCTTTATTCTTTCTTTCCTTCCAACTATTCAGTCTTTCTGTTCACATAATTATGGCAAGAATTCTTGGAGCACATCTTATCGCTTTCCTCAGCTCATGTTTGTTTTTGATAGTAATAATTGTGTGCAACTCTTATTTTGTTTTTGTTTGGTTGGTTTTGTTTGTTTTTTTGTTTTTTTTTTTTTATGGATTGAGCTACACAAATTTGAAATCTCCCTTCTTATCTATTTCTCTTTTCCCCTTGTGATCTGACTCCATTAGAAGATAAAGGGTGATCTCTTCTTCAGTTGTAAATTGGGCTTCACTTGTACAATGTTAGCTGGCACAGATCTGACTTCTGAATCTTCCCTGGAACAAGATCTGTCCAAAACCAGAGCTCTACAAAGATGAGATCATCCCTGAGTTTCCCCAGCAGAAATGAGAATTGACTCAAACTTTCAACCATGATTAAAGGTGAACTACAGGGGAAAAAAACTGAGAACAAGCTTGTTGTGATTGTCAAATGCCTGGTTCATACTTTTAGCTTTATTTTCCCTGTCCATGTGTAATCTGAAATATCATGTGATTCAAAACAGTGTATCTTTAATTTTTAAATGATTCCTGATATTAACAACTGTATCTAGTAATAGCTATATGGGAAGCTTTCCTCAGTTTGCTTCCTCTGGAGTAAATGTCAGATGAAGTAGATAAACATAGCAACATCTTGATATAACATAATCACAGCAGATTCCTCAGTTTGCTGAGTGGATTGAAGAACAACCAACCAAAGAATGCATGTGCTACAATGTGCTTAGCATGAATCCAAAATAGTATTGCAAATATATTTTAATGAGATGCAGTGGACATATTGTCCATAGCCTCATTGGTTCTGTTATAAAAACCATTATTTGAGATTTGAGACCTGGCAAAATAAATGGGGTAACTGCAAAAGGGTTTTGAATGCTCCATTCCCATAGGTGGAGATGTGCCTGCACAACCATGTTGAGGTTCTCCAATTGCAGGGTCCATTTATTCTCACTTTTTCCAATCCTCTTTTCATTAAACTTTAGCTCTTAAATGAATAAAAATGCTATACGTCTGTCAGTTTTGGTTGGTTTTTTTTTTTTTTGTTTTCTCTCCTTCCAGAAAGTATTCACTTTGCAGACAAGTTTAGAGGATGTTAAATCTTGGCTTGCTAACAGGAGGCTCAAAGATACTGCAATCTGGTCTCAGTATAATGAGCCCCTTTGTTATATTTAAATACTATCATACTATCCTATATACAGCAAAGCATTGGGATGTTTTATATTAACAATGCCCCAGCACTAAAACCTCAGACAACTCTAAAAAGGCACTAATTATTATTATTAGTATTTTACACTAACAATAAATGTCAACTGGAACCCTACAAACAAATAACTACCTGTCATGAAGTGAATGAAAAGCAATTTTAGTCAAGTGAATTAAAACCCAAACAACAGAAAACTCAACAGGCAGGCGCTACTAGGGTGGCTCAGCTTGGGTGGTTGCTGCAGCTCCTGTTACAAGCAGAGCAGCAGAGTGTTCCTGACTGTGACAGTCCTGATAGTCCTGTCTTCCCATTGACATGTAGGGCACCTGGTTAGTGGGAGGTAGATGAGCTCACATCAGCTGAAGTGCATCGGCTGTAGGAGACACTTAGTCATGGTAAATGGAAATTGGGTGCTGCTGAGGATTTAGCTGGTTTATTTCCTGAATTGTTTGCAGTGCTTAGAAGTTTTAGCAGTGAAAAATTCAAGTGGGACTCTGGAGTATGTATTTGTTTTTGTGATATATTTCTCTTAAATTTTTCAAGGCACTTGAGTGCATCTCCCAAAGACTTATTTTCTATGAATTGTACATTTTATTTTTCCATCTTCATGTATCTTTGATATCTGATTGACATTTTCAGGACACTCTAATCCTTTCTACTCAAGAAAGCTCTCACAGTGGCAGCTCTTGCAATCAGCTCTCCTTAGTCTGTTTTTATGATGGGGATGAGGTCTATGACTGAAGAGCTAAAAGGAGTTGGTCTGGTGAGTGGCAGGCCAGGCTTTCCTAGAGACAGTTTGATTTTTGCATAGACTTGTTGATAAAATTCAGATTTGTGGACCCTAAGTCTACCCTCACACCAGTCTGAGTCAAACAGTCCACTCAGCCTCAGATAAGTTGCAAGAATATAAAGGAACAAACAAAATGAGTATTGGCCCCAAACCCTGAGTTCAGTTTGAAATCACAAGCAGCAATGAAAAGTACACTTTTAATACAGGTTATCTGAACAACTTTTCTGCAAAGGGTGAGAAAATGAGGGGGGTTGAAAAGGCAATGGCTTTCAGAACCATATCTCTTAAAAATTTCATTCCTCTGCTGGGGAAGAGAGCAAGTTGAATTGGGTGAAAATGAATGAGATCAGTGTAAAACCAGGAGTTTGTGCTCAGTAGAGGGTGCTGATTGTGGATGACAGTTAATAGCAATTTCATTGATATTTTAGATTATGTACCTCAACATTTCCTTGTTTGAAAAAGTAAGCAAAGCCAAAGTCTCTCAGATGTCCTGAGATGATTCTCGGTGTTAACAGAAACTGATTTTTTTTGTTTACTCACCTATGCATACAAAGTGCAAGATCCAACACGAGTGAGTTTATCTCCTTATACAGCCACTTTCCAGATTAATTCTCTTTCTCTCTTAAACTCAGCATACTAGAAATGAAAATATTATTAAAAAAAAAAATCTCTTCACAATGGGTTCATGACTGCAGTGATCTGTGTTGTGATTTATCTTTAGTACTTGCCAACTCATTCTTTGTAGGCTTGCCTCCTCTGGGCATGAGTAATGAGGAGACATCTACAATTCATCTAGTAGAGAAAGTGTGGATTACTGTATTCAGATTTAAAAGGGGAAAATTATACAAAAGTTTTCTTACTCATTAACCAGTGAAAGCAAATACATGGATTGCATTTCCATGGTGGTCTCATGGTGGTCTTCATTGTGTTTGGAGCTTCTAATTGGGCCACATTCTGTCATGCAGTAACGATACTGAAAACTCTAGTGTGTTTTCCCCTGACCTTACCAAAATGTTGCATATCCCAGAACCATCAGCTAGGACACATTTTGGACACTATTCAAATCCTTCCAATGCAATATGATTTGTTAAAGCTTGGGGCTGTTTTTCTTTTAAGGGGATATCATGAAGATGAGGAAATGCTTCTTACACTGATGGGCTAACTAGAAATGTTCATTTAAACTTAGGCAAACTTAGCTGCTGTTTTTTTGAAACTTAATATCTCTGCTGCAGAACTGAAGCTGCTGCAATCTGAGTTTCCTCATTAATCCTTAGCAACTTCAGTCAGTAAGACTGCATGCCACTTTTTTCAGTGGTTTTCAATAAATTGTACATACTAGCTTGGATGTTTGCTCAAAGATCAATGAAAAAAAAATTTGAACTGAATTATTTGAAGATTAACTAAGATCGGGTACTTGCTATCTCTTCCAAAGGAGAGAGGAGAGAAAAGAGAATTCACTGGACATCTTTCTATTGATACAGATTGAAATCTGAGGAGGGCTGTTGTGTAAGACTTCAATTTATCCTCACCTGAAGGTAAAGATAAAGGAAGAAGGGTTTAATGATAATAATAAGGACAATAAGCATACAGAAACTGAGAAATATATTCAATCTGAATCCAGAACAGGCACTTGGTGTGGGGTTTTCTGAGAGCAGAACTCCTACAATTGGTCAGTAGCCCTTCTGCAGGTTGTGGAGTCACAATCAAGACTCTAAAGATGCATCCTTGAATCTCTGTGTTCTCTGAAACAAAAGTTCGAGCAGTGGTAGGTAGCAAGATGAATGAAAACATGTGCAGAGCCAAGTTAGTGGGTCACATTGCAAGTAGTTTGCATTCCCATTAAACAGCTAAGTTGGCTTGCTGGGAGACCTGTTCTGCAGATTGAGAGTGAAGCAAAGCTTGGAGATAGACTCATGCAGAGGACTGCTTTTCAACAGAGAATTCTTTCAAAATTTCCCACCAGGCGTCAGCAGCTCTTTAAGCCATGCTGTCTATTTTGAGTTTTATTTAGATTAACAAATTCCACACCCTCGCATACAAAAGCAGAATAGAGTGAAAACACAAGCTGCCCTAACAGAGCAATATCCAACAAACATTATGCTACTCAGAAATATTTGCTGTACAATCCTCCCCACAAAAGGGACTTGTTCAGCCAAAAGATGTCAGATAGCATCTTGCTAAAAGCAATGGTGCCAGTGGAGCTTGCTTCCAAGTTCATGCAGCTGATTTTTTTTATTTTTTTTTTTCCCCTCAGTTTGCTTTATGCTAAGAATATCAGCCATTTATTTCTCTGAATCTTGGAACTTAGAGAAATAGATGATCTTTACACAGGACTGTATCTGCTAAGGAATCGGGCTTCTGTGAAAACAGAAGATGGTATAGTGTGCAGCAGAACCTGCTGCTCTTCATCAGATATATTCTATCCTACAGGTTAGCTCAAATATATGTTGCTGCACTTGCTTGTTTTCAGTCTATTGGGCCTCTAGGAGCTAAAACAGAAGAATAAAAAAATATATACTCTGTTGTAGCAGTCAATTTTTGTGGTATCTGGGACATTTATGTAGGGAATGATTTTTGAGTGGTCCATGAGGGCCTTGAACTGTGAGGACACACTTGATATGTTAAGACAGACACTGTTCTCTGTTTTTATTGCAGGTTTCTTTCAGATGATTTGTATAGAAGTAAGAAATTATGTGGTTAGGGTGGACTGATTTTATTAGCACAATTAAACCTGAAGAAAAGTGGAAGAGAAAAGGAAGGATTTGTATGCTTTTTGACTACCTTTTGATAGGTCAATATTGCTTTAGTACTAGAACTAAACACCTGCTAATAGAGAAGGCAAGTAACCCCACTACTGAACTACCTGTATGAGAAATCCAATGCTATTTCTTTGACTTACAGAGAAATGTTTGTATAAGAAGCTGCCATGCAGCATTGTAAGTGGGAAGTACCCAGAGGTGCTTATGTTGAAGTTAATATAAAGCTAAACATTTCAATCCATACATCAAGGTACTCATCATTCCCTTCTTGGAGACAGGTCAAATAATAAATATTGAGCAAGGAAACCTCAACTAGGTCCAAACTATTTTATTAAAGGAAATTTCTTTTTTTTTTTTTTCAAGTGACAGTCTTTCAGCTCTTGCCAACTTGTTTAATTATTGAAGCACATACTTGCCTGTCTGCTGGCTACAGCAACCTTCTGCAAAGGTCTTTATTGATCAGAAATGTGATTTTTGGATTATGTTTTTGCCTTGTTGCTTAGATTCTCAAACAATGTTTAGTGAAAATCACATTAAAGAGATTTTTTCCAAGGATATATTATGAAAAATCTATTGTGAAATTATTTTGTAGGTTTAGAGATAGCCCCTCTTCCCAGTCTGAATATAAACCAACCTAGCAACACTTGCATCTTCACCTGGGGCTCTGGGAGAAATGGATGAGCTTTATTCCTGCAAAATTACCAATGATTTTAGTTCTGCTTATTGAAAGTGTTGAAACCCATTTTATCTGGCATCTACATTGAAAGGCAAGAGCTGGATCTCTGTGTGCATTTTTTAATCAGATTCTTTGAGCTTTTCCCACTGCAGTTTTCTAGGGACCCTAATACAGGGGATCCTCTGTCACTTATTCTTGTTTCCAGCTCCTATCAATAGCATTTTATCTTGGATTAAGTTGGTTCTGGTTTTAGAAAAGAGGGCTTTTTTTCTTTGTTTAGACCTCACTTTTTCAGGTGACTCTGTTATCAGAGCAGTCAATTTTGATTTGTATATCAAGAGTGTTGTGTCACTAGCCAGAGGGTATGGGCACAGGGATTTCCATAAGCTTGTATTGGAGGTGGTGTTGCTGGAGGATTGTTTCAAATTAACTTCAGTCTTGTAAAAGTACAGTGTAATGTTATTTCCAACTTGTAAACAAAATAATGACTGACTAATGACTTCAGGAAGCAAAACTGGACAGTTTGCTTGCTCTACAGTTTCAGAGGACCTTTAACTCAACAAAGGTCTGAATGCTGTAAGTCACTTTTTCCTCACTATTTTAAGGCCAAACACACTACAGGCAGATTGGAGAGGAGCTTGCTTATAGCAGTAATGAATTTGGCTGTCTGTATGTCTCTTGTCCTTGAAAATAAAGCTATTTAATCTTGCCTAGTCTATGGGACAGTTACTGGAGTCTGGCTAGTGCCATGAAACTCAGCTTCATAACGAGAGACAAGCAACTCCAAAGTTAATTAGCACTTCAATCGAAAGATTTATTTTAGCTCCATTATAGATACTCAAGCTGTTTGCGAGATGCAGGGAGCAGATTTGGTTGGAATGTAACATTACTTTCCTTGGCATTTTTGAAGCCATGAGGGTTCTGCGTTTTTTAAATATCAGTGAGTATTTCTAGAATGTTATGAAATACTTGTGATTCAAGAATCTTAATGTAACTTTTTATAAGATACATTATCAAAATATATTTAAGAGTAAACATACCTTTTGAAAGGGGGGAAAGAACCCTCTCTGTCAGGAGGGGAGTTAGGAGAGCTTTTTGGCTTTCCATTTTCATGTACAAGGATGTGCAGGATGTTATACATAAGGATTAAGAGTAGTGCAAAGCAAATGTGCAAATTTTACTGGAACAGGAGCACTTGGAGAAAACAGAGGGCAAATGGAGAAAAAAGATTTAACATAAAGGTTCCTGAGAGCAGAAAGAAGCTGACTTATCTTCCACTATCTCACAATTTCATATTAGTAGCTTCTCTTATGACACATTTATAATCCATACCTCATGTATTTCAATTGCGGCTAACTTGTACTTTCTAAATGCCAAATCCATGAAAGCTACCTTGCAGACATCCCTTTAAGATAAACTTAAACCTGCACTGTAATTTACACGACTGTTTGTCACTATTTAATTTTCTCTGACACTCCCATTAGTTATACCTGTTCACATCTGTTCTGAATTTGTACCTTTCAATTTAATTTATTATTACTTTCAATACATAAAAATCTAAACCAGTAACAAATTGTCTAGGTCATAAGTCCCATCTTTTGGCACGCCTATAGCCAAGAATTTGTTGACATTTACATTATATATCCTGGTGTGCAGGTGTAGGTAGGAAGGAAGCAGTTAAATACATTGACAACCAGAAAACTCAAAGTGCATGGAAGGTTAAGGCCAGGAAAAGAACAAGACAGGTTTCTGAAGACACTGGATGATTTTCTTAGGAGAATGGCAATAATTAATCCATTGCACTCCTACAAACTGAAAAGACTTTCAGGAAGAAATGACTTACTATTTTTGAGATAGTAAGTCAGTGTCTGCTCAATAAGTTCAAGTGAGGAGGTTGGGATATAGCTGGTGAATCGACAGCGTTGGAAAGCAATTCCAGAAGGCAGGTTGTTGTTCAGTGCAAGGAAGGAAAAGCAATAGGAGAACAATTGAGATGTGCTTCAGAAAGAAAATTTAAAGTGCTTGTTTTCCCATGAGGCAACAGAAATCTGATAAGATATTTTGGAAAACAGGGGAGACAAAAAAATGAAGCAACAAAACCCCATGGGGCTGTTAAAGTTCCAATAGCGGGGCAGAAGGGCACGGAATTACTTTGGATCATTCATAATCTGATTTGTCTGATGAGATCTGCTATGCCCTGTAGAGCAGCAAGAATTTTGAGCCTTTAATGTGTTAGTTTTGTTGAATAGTTGTATCCACTCCATGGTAATTAATGGATGTTACTGCTTATGTCTCAGTCACTTAAGTACAGGGCCATGTCCCAGGGTTCTGTTGGGCAGAGTAACCTGAGCTCAGCACATGAAAGTCCAGCAGCTTGCTCAGGAGTTTCTGGACTAACAGGTTTGACCTTAGTGTGTGTATCTGGAATGTGAAAATAAAACTTGAGGCTCATTTGGAGGAAGGGAATCATTGCAGTAGCTTGCAGGTCAGCACATCCTAATTAAGGAGCACGCTGAAGATCTCAGTGCAAGATGGGTGTGCTGGAGAAGGTGGAAGGGTTTGAGAGTGATGTTGATAGGGAAGTGGATGGGAAGATGCAAAAGCACTATTGGAAAACCACCTGGTGACTCTGCTACAGCACAGTACACTGGATTATTCATTCTGTGGGAAGGTGAAAGTATCTGCTTTTGAAATTGTGCTTTAGTGAATAATCTGGAACACTATGAAAACAGTGAATTCATCTGTTCATGAATAGTGTGGATATTTTTGCTTTTGTGCCATACCCATCCGCAGCAATATTTTTTGTATTAAATACTATGAATCCACTTCACCTGTCAGCACTATTCAAAACATAAAATGCTGCATGAATAGGGAGGATGTTCTGGGATCTCTCAGATGATTACTGTTGCTAGGAAAACCACTTCCTGATATCTTTGTGCTCAGTGTCTGTGTCTCTCTTTGTGTACAGCCTTCAGTGACAGGCAAATTCCTATCAAGGCACAGGAAAGAAATAGGAAAAGTCTAGAAATGCTTAAAGAGCACTGCTTAAAGTTAAAAGGCAGATGTCATCGCAAATAATGGTTAAGAGTTATGATTTCTTTCCTGTGTGGGATTATTGGTATTAAATTGGAGAGAATTGCAGTGCTGGTTATGCTGTGACTGAATCTGATGAAGGCTTGGCTGTATCAAAGCTGAAAATTGTTAGGACCTCCAAAATGGAGTTAATGTTTTTTGTATTGTAACAGCAAAGAGGCTTATAGTGAAAGGGTCACATCCCTATTTGCCTGCTTGGGGGGTTAACTTATTTTATTTTTTAAAAGCTAATTTCTGAGAGCACTAAGTGTTTGCATTGGTCAGGGCGCTTCATAGGTTTGCATTTTCTTTGTTATGCACTTGCAAGCACAAGAATCGCAGTATTTAATCTGCTGGGATGTAATAGTTCAAATGCTAACAACTATCAGATAGTGTAAAGAACTAATTCTGAAAGTCATGGTGTGGCCAGAAACCCAGACATGTTATAGAATGCATTGAGACTTGTGTGCCATGTTCTCAGAAGGGTAACGCTTTGGCTATTTGTCTCCCTTTTAAGTTGTGATCTCTATATAATGGATCCTAATATTAAACTTTTTACAGAGTAAAACTAGCATGAAAAGCAGAGTAAAACTTGTACAAAAAGCTAGTGAAAACTTGTTCTCCAAGCTTCTGCTATCACCAGTCTCACTAATACTTTTCTTGTCCAGCTGGATTCCCCCCCTGGTGAGGTATGCATGTGTGTAATGTTCCTTTCTGCTATATTTTGGGACTTACTGGGGTAAAACTGAATTGTCTGAGTTGGCTGTAATAAGAAGTTAGATTATCTTTTTGGAAGGAGCTTGGAATTGCTGTAGTTAATAAGAACACTTATAACTGACTCAAAAATTGCTTAAACCCTCTGTCTTTTTTTGCAAATACTCAATTTCATTTGCTTGATACTTGGTACCCCCATCCTAACAGGTTTTTTTCTTAATGAAAATAATCTTATAGAAAGTTTTCCAAAAAGGGTTTCTATCTAAACAGAATAGCTACATTTTGTAGCTGCAAGTCAGCAATGGAGCAGAAGCACTTGTGGCTGACCCTTTAAAATCTTTTACCTGAATAATGCCTACAGGTTGCCTGCAGCTGAAGATGTGTGAGATTCCCCTCTTAGGTCGCTCTATGGAGTTTATCCTTCTCAGCTGTAGAGATCTGGACTTTTTATCTGAAACACCTGATCTTTTTAGAAGCCCCTTGTGCAGGAAGCTGGTGGGTTGAGTAAACCAGCATCCATCACCTGCTTTTGCCCAGATGTTAGCACCGATTCCCTTCTGTTGATGGTAAATTTGCTGTGAAGCTGTGCTGAATTTGTCAGTTCTATCAGCTGAATAAGAAGATGCAGGTGTACAGGGTAGATTTGGCTTTTTGATGGATAGATTAGTTTTTATCTCTTGTAGTTGGCTGGAACTTGTCTGAATGTACCATTACCTCTCAGGCTGGATGTGTAGTTCCGCTGCCTGCCCTAAGGAGAACAATGGCTCCCACCGGATGCTTTGTCCTAATTTTTCCACTCTCAAGCTGCAACATCCTTTTAATAAACCAGCTCCCAGCCAAGTACAGTCTTTACCCAACACACTCTGATTCTTTAAAATAGCAGAAAATTTATTCTGTTCTCCTGGGTCTTTAAATCCACATTTTAAAATTCGAAGGGAGTAAGCAGAGTATCCTCTGCTGTGATACAGCCAAAAAAGGCGACATTTCTGAAAAGGAGCTAGCTTGAGAGTTTTAATAATTGTAGAAGGAAAAAAACCCAAACAAACAAAACAAGGCATGCTTATTAAAGGGAAAAGTTTGTGGACAATATCTATGGATGAAATAAACATTTTCTGACTTTTCACCTAAGTGTTTTGCTTTCCTTCTCCTTCTCTTTTATCATTATTTATATTTATTTGTTGTACAGTCAAGTGGACTCTGAGAGGAAATTTATTTACGTGTTTGGTGCTACAGAAGAAACATGTTAAAACATAACTCCTGATTTATTTGTAGTCTAGTGAAGACAAACAAGCAGAAAACAGCAGAGCTGGCATTACAGATGGCTAAATGAGGACCAGTGGCAATAAGAAACAAGCCTGGGGTTGTAGGAGGAGACAGTGTCAGAGGCTGAAATTAGACCTGGGATTTTTATTGCATAGCTCAATAGGTCTGTGTGGGTTTTGCTTTTTTTTTAAGACTTCTTTGCCTTCCTTTCCCTGCACTTTGTTTGTTCATCTTTTGTTCGGTTTGTCCATTCTTCTTTGTCTTCAAAGTGCCAGGGAAGAACTAAAACCCCATCAAATAATATAACTCGTTTCCCTGGGATGGCCTAATGAATATGTGATGAAATAATTTAAGTAGACATTTAGTCTTCTAGAATTTCACAGTCTGAATGACTAAATTCCTTCCTTTTTTTTCCTCCTGTGTGCAGGAGTCCAAAACTTCTAAATCATTATGTGGTAAATTTACCCCCACCCACCTATTGCTTTTGCTCCCACTTTTCCTTCTTTTCTGCTAATGAGTCATGATATGTAATTACCTTCTGTCTTTTCTCCATTTAGTGAATGTGCCAGTGCAGAATGATTTAAGAAAATAAAAAAAGGCTTTTTAAAGAGATGAGGAAACAAGCAAGCATCCAACACTGCTTTGGCTCCCACTCACCATTCTTGCTCTTGCCAAGTGTAATGAATATTGCTTTTTCTCCATGGCACTCTGAAGCAGGATTAAGTAAACTTATATCTATATTATTACACTTTAATGATTGTGTATTGGCATAGCTTTTTTTTTTTCTTTTGGTGGGAAATCAGGCTATGGACACTTATGAAGGTGGTGAAATTCAAATGATCTGCTCTCTCCCTGAAAAATTTTGTCTTTAAATCTATTCTTCAGCCCTGCAGTGTATGCTAGAATGAGCTCTGCAAAACACACTATGTGAAATAAGTAGAGGCTGTGTTGTAATGTGGGGAGGGCTGACTGTGGCTTGTGACATGCTTTTATCACAGCCCCCTCTACAAGTGCTGATTTCACTTCTGGAAAAACTGTCTTAGACCCCCTAAACCTCAGCCTGAATAGGGGAAGTGTACATCAAAGTCAAGGCACCTCAGAAGTGCCCTACTTGCCAGATCCCTCTGTTTTTAAAGTGCCTTTGCTGTGTGTAGCTGTGACAGCATGTCCTGAAGAGAGAGATGTTTAGGGCTGATTATTAAATAGTGGGAACCAGAAGTTCATTGTCACTTTAGGAATTTGTTTTTAAGGATTGTTTCTTCTTACTGACGTGGGGAAGAATGTAAAAACCAGCTCTCTCAGCCACTGAATAATAAATGATTGAATAGCAGAAATTCAATAGGGCTTTTTCTGTGAAGAAAAGGGAAAAAAAGAAAATAAAAAAATAACCATTTCTTTGGGATAACTCATCCATTCATGAATAGCCTCTTTTGGTAAATAAATATCTTGCCACCTGCAACTCTGTGCTCCTAAAGCTGTTGTGTAATTTTCAGTATTTTCTGATGGCTTCTGAAATGAGTTTTAAGAAGATTGTTGTTTAAAGTAAACAAAAAAGAAAGAAAAAGACCTTACATCAAAGATATCAGCATTTTTCCTCTCTCTGCATGTTTCCCCTGAATATGGAATTGGCAAACTCTCAAATCACTTTATCATGTTTGAACTTGGAAAAATGTATGATAATACCAGCTGAGCTAATATTTAAAGAGCTCTTCACTACAGAATTTTATTGTCTCTTTCTCAGTTCTAAAGTCTTCTGACAGCCATGGTGGTGAGGCTGTGAATAGCTCAGGCAACAAAAAAGGGAAGGCAAGAGGACATTTGCACCTGAAATTGGATCAACTGGGTCTGAAACAACCCCTTCAGGATTTCTTGAAGATAAATTTATTGCAGTAGTCCTAAATACTGGTTAGTGGCCAAGTCTCAAGAAGAATACCATGTACCTGGGCCAGCTCTCTACCTCTGCAGGATCATTTGGTGTCTACAGGAACCTGGTTGTACCTGTGGAGATGTGGTTGCCCTGCTCAGACCCTAATAGTAATGACCATGCACTGGAGTTTGCAGGGTCTTGTTAGCATGAGAAGACCTCTCTTTCACAGATAAAATCATTAACTCAGAGGCCTTTATTTGTGTTTTTCCTCAGTGTTTCCCTCAACTCGGTGATTCGGGGCTCTTTTTGTGTGTATCATGCTGATAACTTGAGTTGTGGATTTCTGACAGGCTCAAGGAAAGGTGGGAACTTTAAGTGGAACTGCAGCAGGATAGGGGCTATCAGCCTATTAGTGGCATTTTATTTCAGACTGTTATTTATAGGTTCCTTACTGGCCTCTTATGTGTGTTGAATTGATAGTAGGAAGATATAGTGGAAAGGAATAATTCTTAGGATCTTGGATCTAAGGTCTTTAGAGGTCTTACACATTATGGGCTTGCTTTGAAAAATCTCTAAGTCTTGTAATATGTGGGTAGGAAGTGTTGTCTTGTTGCTTTGTTGGACTTTCACTTGGTTTTGCCTTGTTTGCCACCAAACCAGCCAGTCAAGTCAGGCAGGTGATTTCTAGAGGTATTTGTCCATAATGCTTAAAGGTTAATATAGCCTCAAAATCAAGTGGGCCAGAGAGATAAGGAGGTTTTGGCTTTCTTTCAGCTATAGTCTGACCTTGGCAAGTGCTGGGTATTGTGTCCCTCAGTGCTCAGCTATGAAGAGCTTTGATGGGGCTTTAGGATCCTTGACCCTTATCAGAGCTGAGCCATAGGGTTGGTGTTTCTGTGGGTGAAGTCAATCTGCCTGCATCTGAATCCATGTGTGCATAAGGGTTAGCTTGGTCACCTATAGGTGAGGTTCTCCTTGCAAACAGTCTGTACTTTAGTCCCAAATTGTGGGACTGAAACTGTGACAACCTTAAGTGTATCATTTCCTTCCTACAACATTATTTCTCTCAGTATGGGAGGTACCCAGTGTTTGTCATTTAGGAGTGTCATATCATTACATTGCATATTGCAGTGTAATGATGTGAAATGATTAAATGACAAAATGCCAGTTCACTGCCAAAAATCTTAAGTAGCATACTTTTATTTGCAGACGGGAAAGCTATTATTAATTTCTTCATGGGCTTTGCCAGATGAAATAACATAAGCAGACAGAAAAGGGAGGCTGGTTTAATCCTTTTTCTAATTTAAACATGAGTAGCAGTGACGTCCACCTGTAGTCAGAGCATATGTCCAGTGCCAGTAGTAAACTGGTATATATTGGCCCGGTCTACTTTCAAAATAATGACAGCAAATAACAAAGGAAGAACAAGTTGGCATTTTTTTTTTTGAGGGGGAAATACTCAGCTCCAAAGAATTACTAATGGATTATTAATTAATCTGAACTTTTCAGGTGGAGGATAAGTTCATTAAAGCACTTAAGCAGTGTGGTTGCCCTTGTCAGTCTCTTCCTGCTCACAAGCCAGCATTTCTATCATATGGTAGACTGAACTTCCTACTTTCCTTGCACAAAAGTATTGTAGGCAAGGGACTAAGATAAACGGATCAGCCAAAAGTTCAAAGTGAAGTGTTTTGGGGTTGTTTTGTGTTTTCCAGAAGTAAAAATGAAAATTTGAATAAAAAAATTCTCATCTTGTAAGGACAGTGTTCTTCCAGTATTGCTTCTGTAAACTGTGTGGATAAAAGTATTGGATACCATTGGGTGGAATAAAATACTTGACATAAAATTAGTGGACATTTTTTTTTTTAGTTTCTGAAATATTCACGTGTCTGGCTCTCAGCATTTTGGGGAACTTTGATTGCTATCTCTGCATAACATTACATGCATTCCTCCACGTTTAGTTTAAGCTAAGAATTCCTATGTTGAAGTCTCAGTAGATGAGCAACAAGAAATTGTGAATGGATGGACACTGACAGAGGAATAACCTTGGCTCCCTGGAACACACAAAACCCCATCTTGGTTTCAAAGGCACATCTGATGCCAGTTCCTGTTCTGAGTTTTGCCTGATGGGAAGATTGCTGGGAGATACATGGGCTAAAGCTGACATAGTGACACTGCTTACATGCCTACAGCTCTGCATGTGTTTGTGCTTTGCTGGACTGGGGCTTTGGCCAATAAATCCTGTAGAATGCCTTTCATGATATAGATAAGGTGATGCAGGCTCTTATAAATTAAAAATAAACAAGAAGCATTTCTGGCTTGTTATATGCTAAAATCTTGATTGTTTGAGTTATGTTTTACCATCTTATTTTACTTTTATTTTGTTAATGTAATCTCTGTTCAAACTAAAAGGGGAAATAGGCAAATGGTTCATATTTATATTTTGTTAAGTTTTCTTGACACATTGGTAGTCACTTGTCTGTTATAAAAAGTAAGGTAAAAACCCATCCAAAACAATAATAACTTTATGGATTTATAAACAATAGTAGCAAGTTTGCCAAGATGGCTAGGAACTGTTTGGACCTGTCTTTTTAGCCTGAATTTTTTTCTAAGAGAAAATGCAAGAGACAAGTTTCCACTTCTAGCACATTAGCATAAATACAGAAACGCCATTCTTAATGTGATGGGACTCATAAATGGACAACTATTCAACTAATAAAACTGTCAAAAACACTCTTTGTACATGCAGCTAAAAGGTTGGATGTTTGAATAAGCTTTATGTATGGACTGACTTCCCATCAATTTACTCAGCTAATAGATGAATTACAGTGCATGTGATGGACTTGATTTTTAATTGACTTTCTTTAGGTCTAGGAATAAGAGCACAAGAAAAGCTCTTAGTATTGTAGATTTTTTTTTTTAAACAAACACCTTAGTTACCTTATACAGTACAATAGCAAAATATAAATTTTGTTGAGTCTCTGCTGTGGCTTCCCAGTTCAGAAAATAGTCTCTGAAGCCCATATTCAATCTTAGATCCTGATTTTAGTGATGTAATTACAAGCCTCTAGAATTCTAAAATTCAGTTATTCACATTCGCAAATTTTTATTGTACATAAATGATATGGTGAAGGTTTCTGGGATGCTGAAGTGCAGTACCACCAGCTGCAGTGCTGAGCTCCACACACTGACCTTGTCCCAGGGCAGACTGCAGCAAGTCTCTCATTCAACCCAGGTTGTCACACTGTATAGAAATGCTTTGATTTTTGATGGGAATAAGTTGCTGCTAATTTCAGTGAAGTGATCTAGCACTGAGCTGAGAATATGTTCCCTTGTCTGTACTGGGATTTGCTTCTGATAAGTGCCTGCCTCTGTCCATTCACTTTCAATCATACAAGAATAGAAAGTGTTCAATAACTTAAAGAATCAAAGTATGAAGGATGAGAGAGTCCAAATAATTTCTCTTACCTCTTTTTGGTAATAATGAATGACACTGATTTAAAGAGAATGGGCCATTATCTATCCTTGCCATAATTCTACTGGTTCTAGTGGCTGTACAGCAGAAGCAAAGCAGTACCCCTTCCATTAGAGGCTAAGCAGTAATAAAGGACTTAACCATACTTAGCTTTGGTGTCCTACCCTATAATGAAATACAGCATCCCACGTTTTACAGTCTACTGCACTGTAAAACTCAAAGGCAAGAAATAAGCCTATTCCTACCACCTTTCCTGTTTGTTCTGACCAGCAGACTGTTAAGGTGAGAAGAAAAGCAAAGTTAAGAAAAACAAAATTGTTTGTTTGTGTAGGAGAGGTTTGTTTCTAACCTCTCCTAAACAGGTTAGAAAAATGGTATCTTATTCTATACAGTCCTACTCTTATCCAGCCACACACTTGTGTGTTTATAGTCTGTTAAAATAATCGCAATACATCTGATTCTTCCAGTGATCAAAGTTAAAGATATATTGAATATTCTTGCTTTTTTTTTTTCCCTTTGTTAATTTTTTTTATTCCATTGGGGAGTTTTGTGACAAACTTTGCTAACAGCTGAATTGTCTATGGTTTGGGAAGGAGTGACCTGTGCAATGCTCTTTTGCATGCTCAATTTTGGCTGTAAAATAAGTGTGAAATACATTTTTACCTGGAGTCTGTTACCTGAGCAATCATTCACTTGCTTGTGTTATTCTTCAGGTATTTGGTGGGTTGGATTATAGATGAACCTAAACAGCAGATTTGTATGTTTTGCTGCTACTTAATGGCCTTAATATAGAAGAATTAGATTGCAGTGGATTTTTTTTACACTGATGTCTCTGGCTATAGAAGGGTAACAATATTGTGGAAAGATACTTCACGGAAGGATGATGCTCTCCTCTTCAATAGAGTGTGTAGCTCTTGAGTTACGATTCAATTATTTTTCTCTAAGATATACACTTTCATTACTGCTTAAGAGTAACTTTGAGCTGAACTTTTCTGTTAGCTGACTGGTAGGAGTCCCTTTGTCCTGGTTCTTCCTCTGGACTGACTGTGCTGCAGAAAAGGACAGAAGTCAAGGTTGTTTCACGGAAGAATCAGTGAGGCACCTTTCTGCTTGCCTGGATTTTGGTGCCAAGTGGGTTGGAAGCCTACACAGACCCTGAGCTATGGACCACATATGTGCTTCATGTCAGCTAATACACTTAATGCCTCTTCCACCATATTTTGTGTCAGCCTTTGCATAATATTACTGTTTTTAATTATTAGCTCATTTCAGGAAAGGAAACAAATGGGAGTCTTCTTCACAGTTTGGACACGTTTTGTCTTTTTTTTTTTAAAAAGACATTCTCGTAGCAATACCTTTGTGTGTGTATGTATAGTTACTAGGGTGTTGATCCATTTTTTTAAAACATACTTCCTTATGGGGGTCTGAGAGCTGGCATCCCTAAAAGCAATGCTCAACTTAAAGTAATGCATTATATGTGAACACTGTATGTTTGACAATACATTTCATGCCTCATTTCCTGCCAGTTGTGAGCTCTAGTAAACACAAAAAGCAAATTCACTTTTTTCATGTCAAAAAGCCCTATAGTTTGTTCCCTCTAGGATATCACTAGTTAAATAGATTTCTGTAAGGACATATTCTGTTCACACTGTAATCTGTTGTGACAGTAAATCTTAATCCGTCTTCAAATTTTCATTGTTTTTGTATGAAAAGATTATTTCTAAAATATTTTATATCTCACATTCATTTTCTTTGCTAAGAATTAATTGCATAAGCAGTGGGTATCTGACCACTATTAAGTCTTCTATCGTAACCCAAAATTAAGAATTTAATGTGGATTATTCATAACATCTATCCAGTTAATTCAAAGTAATTTTTCTTTGCACTCAGCAGAATTTACACTTTCTTGAAATGAGCTTACCTCCTTATGAGATCCTGAAAAGAAGTCAACCTGGGCTGTTCTAAAGGCTTTGGTACACCTGTGTAACTGCTCTGCTGCTGAGCTGAAGGTTTTTAGTATCCTGTGTTATCCATAGGTTGAATCTTGCTGTTTCCTGGGTGTGTGTGGCTCACGTGGCTGTGGAAAGGAGGAAAATTAATCACAGAGCTATTTGGGCCTGTGAGTGGCACATGGGTGCATGGCTCTGCTACTAATAGAAGTAGGTAGAAAATCCTTGTTCTTGTAGCATTTTATATAACATATCATACAAGCAAGTTAATGTGGAAGTCTGGAAGAGTGGAGAATAAGACTTCATATTTCAGAGCTCTGTCTTGTTATTTTAAATTAGCTCAGCAAGGAGCTGCCTGCAGTTTTCTGGCAGTCATAATAAGCCTCTGTGAGAAACACCTATGATGCTGGAAAATCTGGGTTTATTTCATGATTGCTTCTTATTAGCAAACAATCACTCAGGTTGGAGGGGACCTCAGGAGGGCTCTCATCCCATCTCCTACTCAAAGCAGGGTGAGTTCTGAGTTCAGACCAGGGCTCTCAGGGCTCCTTTCTGTTGCGTCTTGAAAACCTCCAGGAATGGCGATGCCATGACCTCTCTGGACAACCTATTTCAATGTTTAAAACAGTTTTCAGTGTATCCCTACAGAAAATCCTCTGTTTCAATATGGTTTTTGTGCTGATACTGTGCATCTCAGCAAAGAGCCTGAGTCCATCTTCTCTGCAACCTCTTATTTGGGTGCTGGAGGGCTGCTATGATGTTGAGATGTATCAATAGGAGCACTAGAAACGATGAAAGAACTTCACCTGACAGCTCCAAGGAATAGTGAGAGCAGCAGGGATGTTTGAAAGATGGATTGGTGGATCCTTAATATTGCAAGGACTGGCTCTATGCCTAGCCTGGAACTAATTTCTGTCTTAACTTAGAGGAGTGGTAAGCTGCTGAGAAATGCTGTCTGTCTCCTTGAATTCTGGGGTAGCACTTCACAAAAAGTGAACATGGTTAGTTTAAGATGGTAAAACAAACTTATTCAAATTATTTCATGTGCACACAGTTCAGAACTAATTAAGAATTTAAGTTTATTGGCAAAACAGTAGTACTGGTATAAATTGTGGGTCCCTACTAATGTGAAAGTATGCCTTGAAACTATTATTTCATGGGACTAGAAAAGTAACAAATCACTCTGAAGTAGGTTGCAAGGACTGACAAAAATATTTTGCAGAAAAGAAATAACTGTAGCTGTATGCAGGACACAGAAACCTTTGCTTAAAGCATATTGCTGATTTTTTTTCTTTCTTAGACATAAATGCAAGCTAGTATAAAGCACATAGCTAAGCAGAAAAGGACCTCTTGGAGTCAGATATTTGTGAATAAAGTGTCTGCTTTAGAAAGGTAATACAAATGATATACAGTTGCTTTGTAGTCATTGGCTCTTTAATTGAGCAGACAGATGTGCTGGTAGCATAATGGATCTTTGGAGCAGCCTGAGAATGAGGTGCTGTTATTTTGTTTCTCAAAGCCACACATTTGAAGTGCAGGTGAATACAAACCATTTAAGAAATAATTGGTCTGACCTAGCATTGGAGTAGCCATTTTGGTAGCAGTAAAAGAGGTGTTACTCAGGTGACAGAAGACAATGAGACACAGATATATAACACAATATTTGCTCAGTCTAAAAAAAGTCAGGCTAATGAAAAGAGGGAAAAAAAACTACAAAAGAAGTCCTACCCTTTTTGCTTCTGCTCTTAGAGCATCTGCAGATTCTTCTACTTCGTTAGCCAAATTTCAATATCTTTCAGTCTTTCCAGATTGTTCTTTAAAAACATTTCACACCCCCCCCACCACCCCCCCCCTAGACCCAGTTTCATTTATTATTTCTATCCCTGCTAGTAAAATCCTTCTCCATGACCAAAGCAACTCAAACCTGGATCACTGCAGCTTCCCAGTTTCCCTTGGTTTAGTTCTGTTCTGTTCAAGTCCATCTCTAGGAATACAACTGATTTCATGCCATGTTTTGGCTATTCTGTGACACCCTTCAAGAAAACTGCCAGTGCTTACAGTAAATGCTATAAAACTGCTTTCCCACTTAAGTTGTGAATTTCCTTGGAAAATATTTCTGAAGAGCAGATATCTGCTATTCACATTTAGAATAAAAAAAGCCAGATCCAGGTGAAGAAAGCTGATGGGATGAAGCTGATCTGTAGAAACTGAGAACCTAGCTCTGGGTGCTTCTATATGGGATTTAAAAGATACTGCAGTGCTTTTGTTTTAATGTGTCCTGTACAGCTGAATGTACATGTGGGTTCAGATAAGCTAAAGGCTTTTAGTCCTGGTCAGAGTGGAACTTTATGGTGATTTAAAGACAAGATGAAAAGACTCCTCTGTCTCTAAAATCTAGTGAAAATGGGATGTATCAGGAAAGGATGTTGATCTTGGAGACTTTTAAGTCAGGTGTATTTATGAAGAGGGAGATTGGTAGGAAAAAGGTCCAATGTGTCAGTGTGTGAGTAATATACATATTTGTCACAGCAGGGGTCACTGGCTCAACAACAGAAACAGTCATGTAAAGCAATGTAAATGTTCTTGGTTGCTCCTCATCAGACAATATCATTTTAGAAATCTGACACTGATGCAGTCAGTGCAGTGACTGGGGGAAGGGAGTTCACTTTCGGACAAGATGCAATCAAAGCAGGTGCAGTTACAAAGTGTCTCTTGCTGATAATTTTATCTGTTTCATCTTCTACCTGTGGATGTGGAAATCTTCAAAAAGAGAGACAATGGATTGGTTTAGAATCTGTTTAGAAGGACTATGTAATAATTCTATATAGATAAATTATTGAGTGTCAGTTTCAGGTTGATACACCTAGAACCTCAGGGTCACAGATGCTCAGACTCATGCATAATGATGGTTTTATCCAGTCATTAATGATGCATTGAACTCATTTGGTTAGATATCAAGTTGGTTTATCAACCATACTCATTTGTGGGGGGCTTTTTTGTTGTTTTTCCTGGACAATGTTTGAAAACATAATAGACTTCAAGCCTTTTGATTTATATATTTATATGGCATTTTCTGTGGGGATTAGTGGTTAAAGTACTTCAGTGTAGCTGGCCAAATTCATCCTTTCTGCAAGTTCTCAGTGAATGATATGGTACTTAATATGTAAGCTTTGAGAGGAATACTCAAAGAGATTGTTACAAGACTTTTTACTTGTTTATCTGTTTTGCTGTCTCGCTGCAAGTATGCTTATGAGTGATATGAGATGGAGCATGACCTTTAAGAACATGACAGTGAAACTTCACAGAGTCATTGTAGATTACTTTGCCAGTTGGAAAACTTCAAGTCTGTAAAGAATCCTTGGGACTAGATGTAATGGTGCTTTGATATAAACCAGTGCTTGTACAGGCATGTGGATTCATGACCATAGCCAAGCAGATTCTCAGGAGAATATCAATGCATTTAGGATCAGACTTTCATCTGGGGTTTCTGCACAAATGTGTTTGAGTACTTTTGAAAAGATGGCTAATAGACTTGGGAGTACAGCTGCTTCTGAATTGCCTGATCATAGGAGAGATGTGATGAGCACAGAAAGTTCCCCTAGATGATCAACATAACTGTGGTATGGCAAAAGATTTGCTGCTACAAGGTGTGTGCAGAAGAACAAGGTGTGTAGAGAACCTGTTTTGGTTTTTTTTTTTCCTGAGGAACTGTACCTGTGACACAGGCACATTAGTCCCATTTGCTCTTTTCTTGATCCTGTAAAGGGTGCTTTGAATAGTAGTCTGTCACTATGCAGGTTCTTAGTGTTTTGTATTAATCTAAAAGGAGCAACATGATGTGGGATTTAAAATACTTTCACTCAATTTTTTTTAGGATTCTGTAATAAAGAGTTGCTTCATAACGTGTTCAAGGTCTATTAAATAAATGCACTGAAGAATTCCTGTTCCTTCTGAAATGGGCTTGTCAAGCTAGTCTCATTTCTGTCTCTGCACATGGAAGGTATGCTATTTTTTCCTTTCAGTGATTTCAGAAATTAATAATTAAATTTTCCCATTTTTTCTTAATCAGTGCAAATTACTGCACATTTACTCCTTTGTGTTTTATAATATTATGATAAGTATTGCTATGTGTACCTATATAGTCATGACACACTGGAAATATTTATCAAATCATTTGACGAAATTGCTAACCCAGTGCAACTTCAGGTTAGAGAACTATGCAGACCCAATTTACTAATAAATCCTAGCATGATGTCTGTTGCCCTGATGCCAGCGTGTCAACAGCTTATTCATGAAGAATAATCCTGATATCTCTATCATACTGTGGAAAATGATCTTTTATGACTGCAGGGAGTGTGAGTTTGCTAATTTCTGAAATACACTTTCTCTGCTTGTTAAAAGAAATGGTGCTTGATTTCTGCCTGCTCCTGTAAGGGGCTGAGCTGCTGTACATCAAGACACAGCATCCCATGGGAAGGTTCATCAGTATCTAAGACTGACCCTCATATGTAGGCATGATAATCTGAGGTGGCTATTGCTCTGAAGTAGGAAGTTTATTTCATGTATTTTGGTTTTTAACCCCTTTACCTATATGGAAATACAGCACTGAAGATACTTTTATCTCCCCAGCCTATGAAAAAAGGCTTATGGCTGGATGCTGAATTTTATCTTCTCCAAATTCTGGGTTTGTTATATGTCTACCTTTTCAAAAGAAACATTCTGCCTCTTTAGAAAACATTATGCTTCATTTCCTTAATTCCACTGGAGGTAAAACAGGTACATAAGGCAGTCAAGGATACATTGTTGAGGGTTTTCACTCTTGTTTTATTCTGAAGGGAGTGGCCCATAAGAAGGGATTTACCAATTAACTTCATCCCTAAGAATGAGAGTTCTTTCCTGATAGATAAGGTAGCCAATCAAGACTGAAATAATACAGACCTTGGAAAGGGGACTTTCCCTTGCTACACTTGATCAATGCCTAACATTCAAGATTACTTAAAAATACTGTAATGCACTAATATAAATTATTAATTACAACCTTTGTTTACTTTGGCAATATTCTGTAGAAATGCTCTGCAATACAGCTCCATAAATACTTTATTTCTAGGAAGTTTGGTAGAGCATCCTGCTTCCATCTTCTGATGCTCAGAGAAAAGTAAGGATAAGTTGGTAGTGGAAAAGGGGACTTTTTTTTTATTATTTTTCTAAAAGCCTTAGTTCTCAGCACTGGAGTGCTGACTTCCTTCATCTGTGCCAAGTGGTTGCCTACTTCTGCATCCTGGGCATGGTGATGCAACATGTAGGACATAATCTCTTGGTCTGGGCATCCATTTTTGTGCATGTACAACTCATTAAAACTCCAGCAAAATTAAGTATTTGTATTGTCACAGTGTCTGGGAGCACAGATGGCCTTGCTGTTAAAGCTCAAGAATGAGAGCCAGGTGATCTCAGAGCTACTTCCAAGCTCTGCCCCAGTCTTGACATTTGGCTCTGGGCAAATCAGTTGAACACTCTGCTTGTTTTCTCACTGGTACAGTAGCTATGGTGATTAACTGCCTGATATACAGTATTTTGCTGCTTAGTGCCTTATAAAGTATTTGAAAATCTTTAGTTGCAAGCTGACATAGAACCACTGGGTGTTGTTGATGTGGTATAAATATTAGGAAGAGAAATATCCTTATCTTCTTTCCCCAAACATGACACTTCATTTATATCAGAATCTCCAAATTAACAGCTGTGTCAAATTAGAGAGAAAGAAATAAGCAGGAAAAGAATCTGTAGGTAAAACATCCAGGATAGTCAATGTTTAACTCTGTTCCCATAAAATCAGGGATAAACTGCCCTTGAAAACAACCCCAGACTTTTGAATTAACCATAAAATAATATAGGTAAAAAAATAAAATACTCCAAACTACACAACTTTGGTTAAATTCTATTTAGTTTTTTAAAGAGTACTTGTAGGCATAGCAGTAAGCTAGGACAGCTTTGACAGAATCCTGTTTACAGGACACTGCAGTGGTCTGGAGCAAAGGTGTTTATAATCACCCACTGATAAACTTCAGACTGGTTTTTAAGGTGTTCAGGAAGTTCTGACAGTCGGGTTTATAACTGTACCTGTATCTATTTTGGGTGTCCAGTTACTCGTTATCTGGAAGCACACAAAGACATGAAACAAATATATTCACCCCCCCAAAAAAGCCAAATTCATGTCTGCATGCTCCATAAATAAGCACTCAAAACAGACACAGAAAACACATCTCAGTATCAGACCTCCTGAAAAATCTGCCTTTAACACAAACATCTGATTTGCAAATCAGATGCAAGATAGGTTCTTATTAAATAGTTAAATATCAAGGTTTGAATTTTCATAAAAGGGCAATTTCAAACCTCATTTGTGTGTGTAATTATTGTGCTTGTGAGAGCAACCCTGGTAAACGTGCACATAAATGTCATGTCAGGTTTCTAATGGGTCATTGACACACTCCCTTCCCACTTCTGAGTATGTGGTCTCTGTGCAGAGACAGAGCTGAGGGAATATGTAAAATGGGTGCAAATAATCTGACAGAAATGGTTTTCTTTCTTGATGAAAAGAGCAGCAAGGCTTTGTGTATGCATGGGCACATTCTCAAGCTGGAGTTGCAGCTCTGGGGTCTAAACAAATGGAATCTATTTTTTTAAATAGTAGTACATACTAAACCTTGGAAATTCAAATATGTCCTTTTCCAAGGCTAAGGATTTGGCAAAAGCACTCTTGTAAGGCTCTTGTCATTTCCACTTCCAAGAACTTTTTACTTCTCATTTTTTTTTCTCATGCTGGGATTTTTTTTATCATCCAAAAGCTGTGAAATACATGAAATCTGAGACTGCTGCTATCAGATAATGCACTTCAAGACTCAGCATTTAAGAATATCCCACATACTGATTCTCAAACTTGAGAGGTGAACATCACTAAAAGTCTTTGGTCGCACTGGTTTGGGCCTTGCAGACTGATTTGAAAATATTTATCCTGCACTATGAAAAATTAAGAAATACAACCCAGAATTCAGTGGAATATGTTGCCAATATACTACTGAGGTCAGGAGCAGCAAGATTCAAACAGGATGTTTGTGATTGTGTGTAAATGATTAATAGTTAAGACCTAATACAGTTGATTTTAATGAACAGAGTAAGAGAAGGAGGGGCAAGATACGTTAATATTTAAGGGTAAATCTACCTTTGGTAAACTTCAGGGTGACATCTTGTGAGTAGGAAGGCATAAATTATTTGTAAATTTTTTAATTGCTTTCACCATTCTTCAGTTGCTGTCAGGGGAGGAGATTGGAACTTTACAGCCCGTGGGTCAGAGCCAGTACAGATTCTCATGGTTCTAAATATGATATTATTCTTTGATAAATTCTAATCCTTCTTGTACTTGAATGACCTCTACCCAGAGGTAGAGGGTTTTGGTGATTGTGCTTTTGTGGCAAAAAGAATAAATAGCTTTGTGATATGGCAGTGTGGGTGGAGGGACAGCAGGTATCAGCCTCCTGCAAAAAGCAAGGTAAAATATCAGGCTGAACAAAAGTAGCAGCAGAAGGCAGGATACAGAACATGCTGACAGATATCGGTCAAGAGTCAGAACCCAAGGCTAGGACTTGAATAGACTCAGGAGAAGCAGGCAGGAGGCCAGGCAGTGAATAAAAATTAGCATGCCCCATACTGCTCTCCATATTGTTGCTTGCCTGACTACTGCCCCTTCCACCCCCTTCTCCTGTATTTTCTTTAACGTACCAGTGGTCAAAGCAAATAATGATATTATGTTTGTAAGGGAGGCCCTTGAAAGCTATTCTGAGACTAGAGTCCAGAAAAACATAATCTGTGTGATTCTTTGTTTAGTGGGGATTCAAATCCCAACTTAATTTAATCTTTTGATTTATCCTTCAGGTACTGCCTAGTTATATTCCAGTGTCACCAGTAATAGAAATGCATGGATTTTCTTATTTTTTTTTTTATTTATTGCTTTTAGCACTTTGAGAACAAAAAAGGCTTAGCAAAAGTCATTATTACTAATATATTATAACTGAATCATCTCTGAGCATGTAGCCCTGTTGCTTCATGTTAATATCTTATCAGGGCTACACAAATTTTTGTTCTGCACTTCAGCTAAAGCAGCACAGCATGTGTAGCTGAATAGGACTGAAAACTTGCTGTGGTTGCTGCAAGCAATCAAACTGACACTATTGCTGCAAGATGCCCAGGATTTCACTTGGAAGGATCAGGGCTGATTAGGTGCAAGGAGGAGGATGGCATAGAGCATAACACTTAGAGCAATTCCTTCAGTTGGTCCCATGAGACAGTGAACAAAATTACTTAAATTTTGTTCTCATCTTAAATTAAAGCTGAATTTAGGAGGCTTTTTAAACTGTACTTAAAATGACTCTCAGTGTCCGTTAAATATGTGAGGACAACAAGGAAAAGTAACAGTCAAAAGGTACAGATTAGAAAGGCAGAATAGGAGCAAATGTGCTGTGATTTCAGTGGTACACCCTTCACTGAAATACCAGAGCACCTCATATGCAGTTGTGTGTTGAAACGTCTGGGAATTCACTTACATGCCTTTAATAGCTTGGCAGTGTCCCTATTCCTAAGCTTCCTACTTGTCTCCCTATCTTACATTTCCCTATCTGGGAATGCTTGCAGAATGACTACAGAAAAATCAGAATACAATCAGACACCACTTATTGTTGCTGTAAGAGTGACATACCAAATATGTGTGTGTTTTCTTGTTTTTCTGTTCTAAGGCTTCTAGTTTCCATGTGAATTTTCTCATTCAGCTTGTCTTCTCTGTCTGGACTCTCAAAGTATTAAACACTTTCATTTAATTTTTCCTTTTCCTTTCCCAAACAAGATACAGCTCATTCAAGCCCTTCAAAAAGTCAGTAAAATTAAATTTTTAAAAACCATATTATATCTCTAATATCCTCCTATGGATGCTAATATGCCCAAGCAGACAAGGGCAGCATGCAAATCTACTGGCATGCCTGACAAACATAATGCATTTATATTAAATCTATTGTACAGTAAGAATTTCAAGACGGCAGTGATCAGAGGAAACCATGCAATTGGATTAATAGATCATTTAGGCTGTAATCCAACAAAGCAGTAAAACATATGCTTAATTTTAAGTGTATGTAGTATTACTTGATGTCAGTTGAGGCAAAACAAGCTTAAAACTAGGCACATGCTTAAATGTGTTTTGCTGGCTCGCTGACTTAATCACTGATCTGAACAAATAAGGTTTTTACAGCTGGAAATATGTGAAGGAGCAGAGAGTGCCCGTTTTTCCTGTAATCATTAAAATAGGAATCCAGCTCCAGTTTCAAAGCATAGTATTTTTATAGGGGTTAAAAAACAGTGCTCACCAACTGCAGAGGTAAACAGCTTACAAGTTATTTATTTTACCTGCATTCCTGATTAAGCTGAGTTCAAAATAATTAGATAACCCTGTAAAGCCTGTGACTGGTGCTCTTAATTCCACATAAAGATTTCTCTTATGCAATACCTAATAAATTGAGCTATCTTTTAACAAATGCTTTAAAGGGATTAATATTCTGTACAGAAGATGCAGTCTGTAAATCAGTTGAGATGTTTGCTCCAGATCTGAGATAGATCTTAAGAAAAAAAAAACCAAAAAATCTTAACTTCCTCAATGACCTTAGATTGTCACCCAGACTTCTCTGTGCCAGCTCTACCAGTTAACTTGCTTCTGACGCTTTACAGTATTTGTGGCCTTAATTGAGGGACATAACCAAACAAATTTATCATCGTAGCCCATAAAAACGACAGAATTCATATGGTAGCATTCTTCATTCTCTCCAATTTGTTTCCCTGAAATCCCTGCAGCAATTTATTTGCTGAATATGCGAGTTTTCCTCCTTATGAAAATTACAAATTGTTGTCAAGGTTAACGAGTTAATATTCTCATTCAATATTTATTTTATATGGGGGGAGGGGGAAGGAAGAAGCACGACTGTTCTTACACTTTCTTCCACGGCAAAGTCTGGTTTCTTAATCAATATGACAAGGACACTGTCCTTTGGATAATACCCTGAATCATCGGGACTAAAAAATGAGCTTTATTAATCAACAGCCCCTGATTAATTATTATAAAGTGATGCTCATACATTTCTGTACATTTTAATAATTCCTGCAGAAGGCTAACAATGTCCCCAGTGATTTGAAGGCTTTGGGGTTTGAATTTTTCTAAGCAATGTCACAATAAATAGTCCAAGGGTACTACTGCTTGCTCACTAATCCAGTCTGTTTCAATCCAGCAAATGAGTAAAACCTTCTTTTTCCTATTTCCCATCTATAATTCATCATTTGCATACAAAGTAAGAAGCGAAAATCGGCAGTCTCATCAGTTTTCAAAATATCAAGGGACAACCAGGGTGATTTATATCAGGCTACATTATCTAGATCATAAAACTAGAATATTTCTGTAAAAACAGACCTATGTAATTTCTCACTAAGTGTCTTTCTAGTGGATAAATGTCATGAAGGTCATCGGTCTGGAGAACTTAGTGTAGACCTGAGTGGCCATTAGTTCTCTTTTCAAAGAAATATCCCATCCTGAAACATGTAACAAGCACCATTTTCTATCAGCTATTTCAAGTACTAAAGAAACCTATATTTAAGGCTCTCTTAACTATCAAATAATATAGCCTGTGTGTTTGCTTGCTATCAGTGAGATGAAAAATATGCCACCTGTTTCTTATACTTTCAATGCACTTTTGATGACATAACCTTGCTGAGAGGAACAGATGCATTCTCTTGGTTCTGAAATGATCCAGCCCTAAATGATACGTGAGAAGGTGACCACAGCTGGTAAGCATTTGTGTTCTGGTTCTAAAGGGCAACATGTTTCTGAACCAAAGTGCAAGCATTCAGATGGATATATAGCAGATTTGATGACAAATCAGTGTTAATCTGTTGAAATACTGGAGGTATTAGAAGGGCCATGCATAAAGCCTTATCCAGCACCAGTTCTGATTAATTTATTCTTTGGACAAGGAATCTTAGCTTGATGTCCAGCTCTCCAACAGTTCATGAGAATGCCCTTAAAGCAGTGTGGCTGCGATAAATTATATCAGACTTTCAAAACCACTAGCCTCTTGATTTTGTGTTTTAAAATAACATGTTTGCTTTGGAAAACTCAGTGGCCTTTTCACAACCTTCCTGCAATGAATGTTTTAATTACTCACCAGAGTGGTCATCATTCCCAAGTCATGTCCTAGCAATTTTTCACAGTGAGATGTTACAGTCTATGTGCAAGTAACCCATTGGTCTTAGCTTCTTGATTTCTGTTTAAATTCCAGTATGTCAATAACGAGTTCTCCATTTTATTAATGTGAACCACTGAAAAAAATTTGCTTTAGGATGTTGTGCAGCAAGCAGTACTCCTGCATTTTGCCCTCTAGAAATACGGGTTCTGATCATAGATAAATAAAATGAGATTAGGATGTTAGCTTCCTCAAGAGATAACAGCAGTCTAGGTCATAAAACTACCATATGGCAGATTTGGCAGTCTTTACAGAGGTCCATGGTTTAATTATCACAAAGACAGCTTCAGTTCCCCACTTGCAAATGCCTGGGTCCTCCTGTGGCAAGGACTGGCAATGCAATTAAGGGGAAAGCTGTATTGTACTTGGCTGAAGTAAGAAATGACCTTACTGTGGCCAGTGCTGTCACTTCCTAACATTTCACTCATGATTAAGTTTATCATTTCAAACAAACAACATAAAATGTCATGTCTCTGATCTGTTTAACATGCGGGAGGAGGGGTAGGGAATAGAGCAGCGTAAACCACAACTCTCTATTGTACAGAGCCAAGCTGGAAAGCTTTTCTTTTGAAAAGAATTTTAGAAAAATTGACAACACCACCAGGAAAGAGCAGTACTTCTACAGACAGAGTTTACCTTTCTTGTCAAGTCTTTCAGTTGTCTGAATCAAATGGTTTTGTGTTCTCTGTGTTTCCATTTCCTTGACCTGTCTTCATGCCCAGAATTGTGTATGCTTACACCACCCTCAATTTCATATGCAGCCCCTGCTGTGTTCTTCTTTTCTGTTGGAGTGACCATGTTGTCACTTGCACTTTCTTCAAGCACTACCTATTATATAGTCATTATGCAGAGGAATAGCCAGTTCTTAGGGGGGGGAAAGGAACTTCATCTTGTATATGTGGCTTTTAGTTGGTAGAGGTCTGTTTGCCCTACCCAGTGCTCTGGTCAGCACAGATAAGCAGCATAAGGTTGATGCAGATGACTTCCATCAAGAGCAAGAGCAGATCAAGGGCTCAATGCAGAACTGAATTGATGCTTTAAATTGCCTTTACCCAAAGAAGTCCTTTGCCTTGCCTAGAATGTGCAGTGGTGTAGCAGTAAGAGATATGACAATTGTCTTCATTAAATAGAGAACAATTTTTAAACTGCATCCTCACATGTCTCAACACTTCACTAACAGTGAATTCATTTGTTCCTTCTGTTAAGGAAACCACACTGGCTGCTATTGCAAGGCTGAAGTCACATGTTAATTTAAGTCACACCAGCAGCTATCATAATAATTGTTGTGGGGTTTTTTGTGTGCAATTTTAACTGTGAGAATGTCTCTCTGAAACATAATCATATTGTAGGTTGAAATCTTTAAGAAGATGTTTGAAAGGCTGACGTGTCTGAATGTGAATCAGGCACATATACCAAAATAATATATATGCCTTGAGTTGGTAGGATAAAAGTATTTCTGAGTCCAACCAATGTTTGATAAGACAGAAAACTATTAAGAGGCAGGAAGTGGTAAATACTAAATACTTGTGGGGGTAGGGAGAAGATCTTTGAAACTGAGTTGAAATATCACTATCAAACCTGCAGCTTGCTGTGTTTAGTCATGTGATGTCACATTGGTTATTTGTTAACTACTTGCAATAACCAAAGTTTTCAGTTGTATTGTCAACTCAATTTTCTCCATGTCTTGACTAATTCTGTGCAAACCCTCGGAGACCAAGTTCAATTCATAGGCATGTTCATGTCCAATTAAAAGTAATAGATGTGAAGCATATATAACAAATCAAAAGAATGCAATACTGTAAACTTGAGAACCAAAAACCTAGTCCTACAGGTCACCAAGCTTCATGACACTATGGAAAATAATGTTTATATTATTTATATGTGTAATTTCTGAATCTTTACAACAAACTAACCATATTTAAGTCCCCCCTTGCTCTAGCCAAGGCTATATAAAGATATCAAATTTGATTATTATACTATATTAAGTGATCTGATTTTTCTTGGCTGATCATTTTTAGAGAATAAAACAAATCACTTGAGTTTCAATTACAAACTCTGCTACTATTTGTTATTTGTATTTTTACAGTTTTAAGACTTGTCAAGGTTAAGGTGTATTAGGTGGGACACGAAGATAGAAGAGTGGTTCCTATCAAAACTAATTATCTTCTATTTCTCATTTTTGCTTTTTCTTTCAACGAAGCAACTGCAGACACAGCTTCTACAGATGGACAGCTTTGTATACTTTTATTTATAATGGCCCAAATTCCCTAAGTTGCGAAGTTAAGAGGCCAAAAATATCATTAAAAATTTAATGCATAGAGAGATAGCATGACTGCTTTTAAGTCAAATCTATGAAAAATAAGAGTATGATATCAGCATAAAAATAAGTCAAGCTAAAGGTAAAGCTTTAGCTTTAAAAGCTAAAGTTATTGGAAAGTATTGATATGGTTTATTGTAGATATAATATGGAGAACTGCATGGAGATGGGCAGTGTTCACCCAGCTCCTGAATGACAGAAATATAGATGCAGTAGGGGAAAACTGTTCTGTGTCAGGGATGGAATAGAAACCCCCCTGAATGATAGTTCATTAGTTTCTGGTGAACAAAAGAGCATCCATTTTTCCCACCACATAAATCATAAGTTGAGTGTGGTTCCTAATTTTATTTTGATGCTAAGACATTAGAGTGGCTTGTTGCATAAGTAAGATAAAGGAAATAATGAAAAGTGTTCTTCCTCTGTACCAGCTGAACTGACTAAGTGTGACGTTTGCTAGGTATGGGCACTGTAAAATACTTTTTTTTTTTTTAAACTTATAGAATTTCCACTGAATGTAATTTTTGATTACTTGCCCATAAAAATACCCACTTAAATAAACCATAGCCCTAGTTGCAGCAACTTGGTTTGACTCTGGAAGCCTGAAAAGTTCTCGTTTTAGTCCTGCTGCCCTCTGTGCATTCTTGATCGGACACTTTTCTCCCTCATTAGAGTTGCTAATTGGCTACAGTCTCTGTCTCTCACCTTTTAACAATCCAGTGGTTTCAGATGTTGGTGTATGTACTGTACTACAACTACAGATGTTGGTGTATGTGGTACTGTACTACTGATAGATTGGTCAAAAGAATGCAAACTTTCTAGAAGAGCTATTAATTGGGGTAGAAGGGGAGGGGGGAAGAATCACACTTAGCTTGGAAAGGTTTTCAATTCTTATGTGTCAGAATATCCTAATTCAAATCCAAATGGGAATCCACCATTCTAGGGGATTCACACAGCTCCAGGTAAACAACTAATGAGCAGCCTGCCAGTTTCATTTTTATCAAGAGCCCTCAGAGATTCAACTGTGCCATTTCATAAAATATGCAGATGATAGTGGAGGGAGAATAGCAAAGGCTTTGAAAATGATTCACACAACCTAAAAATGATGTTGAAAAGGGAGGAATTAAATATTCACAAAGTGAGAGAAATTAAGGCATATTAACTGTTAGAATGTGGAAATGAAGTGACTAACATGCATAGAGCTGATGAGAACTAGATGATTACAGATCTGTCAAAAGTTTCTAATTCTGACACAGTGTGATGTCGAGGTGCTAGTTGGCTGGTAAGGGCAAAAAATTAGGTATGGGACAAGTAATGCAAACCTGACAGATCAGAGTCAAAGGCGGGAAGACACCGCAGTGATTAACATTAGGCTCTGTCCTGTATCAAGGGTGAACTTTAAGCTTGCAAAATGAATACTAATTATGGTTACAAACAGAACGCAGGGGGCTCGATTCATCAGTTATAGAAAGAATGGTGTAATGAGTTAGTTGGGGGGGAAAAAAGTCACCTAGGGCCACGTTTGTCTCACTACTGAGTTCTGGCTTACACCAGGGATAAAGTTGACCCTTGGGATACAAGAGTTGGAAGTTTCACTCTGCTGTAATTAATCAGGGGTGCATCTTGTGTTACAATTTTGACAAAGGAAAGGTTGCTGGTCGATGCATTCATGCAGAGCTGGTAAAAAAGAATAAAGAATAATAATAAAAAATGGTGTCCATAGTGGATGAAGCTATTTGTGTTGTTTTAGCATGGCAAAGACACAGTTCCACCTTTCTCAAGGGCAAACCAGATACCCAGGTCTAAAGCAGTACTGAAGCAATGAGCTCCCAGTGAGGTCACAGAACTGGGTGTGTTTCTTCTGAAAATCTTACATCAACAGTGCATGGAAAGTATCAGTGATGCTGAATTGTCATGTTCATGTGGAAATGGATTGGCTCCCAGTAAGGAATTGGGTGTTGATGGCCTTTACCAAGGCAGCCTAACCGAGGAGCAATTTGGTAGCTTGTGCATTGATTGCTTTATGGTTTTTATTCCCTCCCTAGGCCTTGCATGCATGAGTGCTCTGTAATAGTATATGGTGAAAACTATGCCCAGGTCTGGGAAGATATCTCTTCTGACTAATTAATACTTTTTTCATTGGAAAAAATCTGTGCAAATTCTATCAGTCTGAACTGTAGACAAAAATGCATGTGCAGTTCATATGTGTATAGTTTTCTGCTTGCACACACAATGTTTAAGCAGTGCCTCCAGGGAAAGGGATTTGGAAAACCAGTGGAAGTTACACCCTGTAGTCTCCTGTGAATAACCCCATCTTATACTGTAAACTCAGCTTCATACAGAGTGTGAATTAGTGTCATGTACAGCAGTGAGAATGCTTAACAAATAAATATTATTTTGATTATAACAGTATCAATAGCATTCTCGATATCTTCCAGAGACAAAAAGAACTTGAGATATTAAAAAAAAAGTGGTAGTAGTTGTACATGCCAAAGAGATGTGCTACTGTGTATGTGTGCTGCATATCTAATTTCTTGGAGAGCCTGTCCTATGTTCATAATCAGGAGACAAGCATAAACTCAAAGGTCACAAAAAGACTGAGCTTGGTAAGGTAGATGTTCTGAATATATTAGGTATGTAAAGCAATATTGTGGCCCATCCAAACTAGAATTAGTGGTAATTATTATATAATATGTAATGATGGGATTTAAATGGCTAACACATTTTCTCTGCTGAGATCATTTAGACATGATTCATATAAATGATTAAATTAATAGATCTTCCTCTTTTAAGACTTCTAGGCAGCTTAAACTAAATTTCTCAACAGAGACTGATCCCAGTGAAATAATATTAATAGAAAATGGAAGAAGAATTTCTGAGAAGTGGGTAAATACATGCTGGAGTTTGAGGAAATTTCTGCAGACATCCTGGCCAACAAAAATATGGTACAGATTAAAATATTCTCTAGAAATAACCTATCAAGGACTTTGGAAGGTGAAAGAATAACAAACCTAACTTTCCCTGAAAGAACAGAATGGTGAAATGTACTGGAAGACAGGGACTTAAAGGATCACTGTCTACTTAGTTTAGGCTTAAACATTAGGCTTTTCATAACACTAAATGGTTTTACAAAATGTAATGTGAATGGAAATATTTTTTTCCCTCTCTTTTGAATCAAATTTCAATAAGATAACCCTCCTCACCCTCCACACATATTCAGGAGAATCCTCTACAGTGTTGTAAAGTCACAGGCAGGATCACCGTACTAATTAGAGAGAACAAGGACAGGGAAATGACTATGGATGGCATTTTTGAAAATCCCTGAGGGACTTAGTTGCCCAAAACCCAGAAAATTCAATGGGAGTTAAGCACTCAAATCTAATAGACATCTGAAAATTTTAGCTTGAAAGTACAAGTGGAAGCATCCAATGTGAAAGCCAGTCCTGAGTGTGTGTGAGGAGTTTTGCCACCTTGGTTGGCCCTTTGTCCCCTTCCAGCCTGATTTGCAGTGCTCTGCCCAAGGTTGTGAGGCAGAGCCTTGGCTCTCCAGGCTTTTCATGGGGTTCTGCATGCTTCAGCTCAGACCCTGCTCACAGCAGATCCCTCAGGATAGAGGGAACATACAGGAATAAGAATGAAAAGAAGGTGGATTGGTTTGCTTGCTGCACAGTGAATCAACATAGAAAAGTAAGAGTGAGGTGAGGAGCATCTCTAGCCATCAGCTCACCCTCCTGCAGGTAGTTGTCTTATCCAGCACATGTACTAGAAGTGTAAGATGAGACCTCTGTTTCCAAGATAGCCCCAGGCATTCCCAGCATCTGCTTACTTTATATTAGTCACAACTAATAATCAGGGACAGAAATGGAGCTGTTTGCTGTATATCAACCATTCTGCTGGGAAAGGCCTGTCATCTTTTAGCTCTCTTTTGCTCAGATTGAGAAATTGATAGGTCACCAGTGCCTTAGAGTACCACAAGGAAGGTATCATATTTATTTTAGCTACAGCTTTGCATCAGTGCTATCACACTGTAAAGAATTTCATAACGCATATTTTGCCTTCGTTTTTTTTACATTACTTGGAAAAGAACATATGGTAATCTGTATAGTGCTGTCCCAGAGGGTTACCCAAGTGCTGTATACCAAGTGGTCTTTCTATTTTTATTGTTAAATTCATGTTCATTTCTTATCCTAAATATTCCCTTTTTCTGCTTAGGAGGTTAAAAATACCTGGAGTCTGGCCTATTTACTATAGAATTCGTGAGTCATGCACTATACTGAAGTCTTGAAATATCACAGAGGTATTTTTCACAGATTGCTCAACCAAAGAATGGCAAAATCTGCCCTTCAAGGCTTCAGATTCAAAAGCCAGATGCCTTAGGGTAACTGGTCATCAAGTTTTTGCTTTCAGAAAAGACACAAGAAAATTGCTATAAGGCTCTTATTTGTAAAACAACCTATATCTTGTTCTCAGTAGGAGAGTGAGTCCTTCCTAAGGAAACGGTACAGGAATGTTGTTAGTATCAGAAAGTCCAGTTTGCTTTCCAATTTTGGTGCTATATTTATATAAAGAAGTGATTGTTTCTCCAGATCTCAATTTCATTTCTTTTCTCCAGCCTTAAGTGACATAAAATACTGACGGAATGTCTCAAATATCCTTAATGTCTGCAGTCCCTCAGATGAAATCTCAATGTGGAAGGCAGCAATGGGATATGCAGACTCTGACTTCACGACGTAGCTGGTTATGATGGTTCAGCCCATGAATCTTCCCTGGAATATGATCAAATAGAACTTGCCATTGCAGGAGTAACATGAGTTCTCTGTAAACTGGCCTCTCTACTGTGGGTTTGCAGATGAATCAATTTAAATTCACTTTATTCTGCAGCTGAGACTTTCAGTATGATAGATTAAGCTCTGTTTCATATCATATTATCCTTTATTTATCTTTGTAGCTAAAACACTCTAAGATTCTTGAAAATCATTGGTTGCCATTGGATGTCATTATAAAGCAGAGCATGGGGAAACTTTGTGAAGTATTTTAACTGAACCTCAAATAGCTCAGAAGTACTCTAATATATTCTGTGAAAAACAATGGATAAGTTAACTTTTTGGGTTTGTATAAACACCAACCAGACCTGGGGGTGCTCTGAGATTTCTCAGTTCCACTGATTATTACCCATGTTTCAGAAGGGTGTCTAGCCTTTCTTCCTACTTGGTCACCTCCTAATGCTTTTACTGTGGCAGAAAACAAGTTAAAACTGAGAATATCTGCTTTCAGTGAGACAAAATCAGGAATAGATACACCCAGATAGTTGAGTTGCCTAGAGAAAAATTCCATGCTGATGTAAAAATTTTTTTCTGTGGGGAAGTATAATTTTTTCATATTAGCTGTAGAAGATGTTTGGGTTTTTGTTGGTTTTGTTTTGTTTTTTAAAGAAGAAAGCCTGGCATTTTATGCAGCTCTTTTTAAAAAGATTAAGATTGAAGTGCTCTACAGATGGGATGCTTGCACCTCTATCTGTAGAAAGGACAGCTCTCAGTTTTGTAGAGTATTTTCTCTTTGTTGAATGACCTGGAATTCCCAGTTCCCAATAGATGGGGACACAGCAGATAGGAAGCAGACTGGTTTCTATTCCTGGTTTCGCCACCTACTCGCTGACCTGGGGTGATTCACATAAGTTCCCTGTGCCCTTTTATCCTCATCTGTAGAATGAGGATATTGACATTTACATTTCTTTATAAAGTGCTTTTAGATCTATGGATGGAAAGTGCTAAGTAAACCAAAACTCTCAATTAAATTAATTGGAGAGAAGGAGCTAGGTCAGTGTTATAGCAAGGTTCATTTATACACCTCTTAATTTCTTTCATCTCATGTCTTAAACCCTATTTATAGTGGGAATTGCTACTATAGCCTTATACCTGTAGAAATATTGTATATCATGTATATCCTTATGCCTGTAGGAATATTAGGAAAAAACACAAAGCATACTTATATACTAGAAAAGAAGAAGCTTCTACTTTTTCCTGAACAGATATGAGATGGACTAAGAGCACCCAGGCCCATGTGTTCATGGTGCAAAGCTCTCACATAGGTGTATCCCCCTTCACCATTAAAAATACATACAAACACCTCTGGCATTGTAGCAGATTGCACACTAAGAAAATAAATTATGAAGCTCATACATAAGTGAATGCTTGAGCTTTGCTGGTGGGGAAGGAAATCGTGTTTGTCTCTTAGTGGTCATTCAAGGTCATAATTAGAGAGGAGGTGGATTTGTGTGAAACAATCTCATTTTAACTACAGAATAAACTGTGTTGCATCTGCAAAAAAATTCTAATTCTAAATTTGTCCCTGGTGCATGTGGTTTGTCTTGAAATTCTCAACTGAAGGCCACCATGTATGTGCAGTTGTTCTAGCAGGGAAATATATATTGAAAAAATACTGTGATTTTTATCTTGGCAGTGGTTATTTTAATCACCTGAAGGTTGTTGTGTTCTTCTAGGAGTTATTTTCTTAAGTGATTCTTGAATGTCTTACTTCATAATAGTAAGAAAATAGATTATGCAGAGAAGCTGGTTCTGTTTTGAAAATTTTGGGAACAGCTGCGATCCAGGAGCTGTGATCCCTGCACAGCTCAGAGATCAGAAGTAATAAGAAGCCTCTGAATTATCTCTCTTCTGTTCACAAAGCTTGAACTTAATCTGCCAGACTGCCTATAGCTGTAACTCAGTAGAATACAGCACCAAATATCAGATATGTGCTTGGCTCACACTGTGTGCAAAGGGGAGTTAGAATTCAGAGAACAAAGAAAGTAGGACAGACACCCTGAAACTGCAGTTGGGCAGGTGTTCATGGAAGTTTCTCAGTGAAACTTAGGCTATAAATTTCAATGTATAGGGAGGGGAAAACCAGGTCTTTGAAGTCTAGCCAGTATTGTCCTTGTCATCTGCAGCTTTGTGTGGAGGCTGTAAGTGTAGAGAGGAGCACCTTAGATGTTTGGCATTTTGGCTAAGAAATTCCAAAATGCAGGGCAGTACCATAAGAAAGATGCTAAGTGCTGGACTGATTATTTTGGACTGGTTTGACTTCTCCAGAAATTTTAAGACAAAGAGGAAACAGCCTGGAATATAGCTGTTTTACTTGTATGTATGTTTTGATTGGCAGAAAGTAATTATATTTAATGTTCACACAATTTTAAATAATCTGTTTCTATAATATGAGGTGTTTTAGCAACACTGTGTTAGCTGTGCTGGCAGGGGTGGAAGTGGGATGTCAGAAAAACAGTGGCCAAATACAGGGGCATGAGCATGAAGTGTAACTCAAGGACAATAAACCTAGGGGGACAACAGCCTTTGTCTTTCCAAAGAGAGTTACACTTGGAGGATGGAAAAAGAAGTGCAGGAGAAGTTTTGTCACAATTAAAAATATGATGAATTATTTTAATAAGTAATGGAAAACTGACCTCTTGGTCACAGAAGTCACTACACAGGTTCCTCTAAATATCCTCTGTATTGTCAGTCTGCTTTACAGGTGTGTCAGCTGGACAATAGAAAAGCTAAATTAGGGAATGCTGTTCCAGGAGAAGTGTCTTTTGGGTTAGTGAGATAAGATGGACCAATTAAAAAAAAAAAAAAAAAAAAAAAAGAAGAAGGAAGAGGAAATCTGGGAGGAAAATTAGTGTGAAAAATACAAGTCCCACATGGTATGTCAGAAACTCTTATGCTACAGTTCTGAATTTCTAAATCCCTCACCTGGATTCAGAGTTACAGTATAAGTCACTGACAGCATAAATCTGTGCAGTTCCTTTCACTGCATAAGAGAAATTTTGAATTTAGGCTGAAGGAAGCTGGCTTCCTATTATGTGTGTGAGTTCAGATAATCCAGAGTATTGGGGATACCTCCAGAAAGGCCCTCAGAAAGTTGTTTTTCAAGCAGGGGAGGTCCTACTTAGAGGTGACTATCCTGCTCAAAAGGTGAGACAAGCTGAATAAAAAACCAAAACAATTCAGTATCAGCCCAATTGTCTCTAAAGCAGCATTCAACAGCTTCTTCTGAATCAGTCTCCAAACAATCCCCTTCCAGCTCCTGGAAAGTGTTTTTCCCATGGACTTGAAACTAATTGAGGTTTTCTTGAACTCTTCTCCATGTCTGCACCACTGCTGCAGCATCACTTGCTTTGGGGGGACTGACTGCAGGGTGTCTCTGACCTTTGGAAATACTGCAAAACTTATCATGTGTCACTCATTTGATGTCCAGTTATGCAAAATATTCTATCAAAATTGATACAATTAAATTTGAAGAAGAATAAGACTTGTTTTCAGTCCTGTAGCTTAAACTAGTGTTGGAGCCAGGTGGTGATTTCCCATTGAACCAGTCTAAGGACAATGAAGTTGAATTCCCCCCTGAGATGAGAATGTGGCATTTAATTTCTTTTCCCTTGTTAAGGAGGCTAAGGACAGACACTGTGTGTGTGTGGGGGGGGGGGGATTGTGTTTGGTTTTGTTTTCGTTTTAATTAAAAAACCCCACACAAACCTTTGTCACCTTCATGTATATATTTGGCTATACTGCCAAACACTGCTGTAATTATGTATTTTTTTCATCAAGGAAAAGATTTGCAGCAAGGCTTTATTTTGATATATAAAATCTTTCCTATCTTGAGCCTATCAAATGTCATCTCTTTCTGTATTACCATCTAATCCTATGTCAGTATTTTAAAAACCAAGGTTGCTTCTTCTCTTAGAAATATGAACAACAAATGTAAATGCTAAGGAACTGGGGGTTGGGGACAATGCTTGATTAATAAATGGCTTTTCATACCTTAAGTTTGAAGGGTCAGTGCCTTACATCTATTGAAAAAAACATTTGACACCCCAATTAGTTGCTTTTCCAAAAGGTACTAGTTTTAATCCATTTTTCACCTGAATTTTCAGAATTGCTGCCTTTTTTGAATCATTGTGCAGAGAACAGATAATTCATTAATTAGTTTGAAATAGTCTGTCCTACATCTCATAATATTTTGTGGATTAGAAGTTAGTTTTAACAAGAGAAGTATCCAGGGGAAGTAGGACAAAGAACTGATTTGCAGCTCAGGAGATAAAAAACACTGACTTGGATTGTAAGAAAAGCTTTTGGGTAGAGACAAGGAAAAGGTGGCACACACTGGGGCAGCAAGAGCAGGACATTTACAAAAGCTGTAGTGGCTTAAAATATTAAAGGAACTTGTGTGCTGGTGCCTGGAAACCTGGTCAGGTGTGGAGTGAGGCAGTGAGAAAAGTGAGGAGTAACCATTGCCAAATTGTAACACATCACTTATCTCCATGGGGAATGCTTCTGTAACACAGTTCAGGGCTTGTGCTGTAGCCTTTTAAGAATGCTGAACTTTGGACAACCAGTCTGGCATTCAGAAGTCAACTGCTTTTGCTCCAGTTCAGATTTAGTGATTGCAGCTGAATTATTACTGAATTTTGGTACCTTTTCAAACACTCAAGCACAGCTCTAGCTTGACCAACTGAAGGGAAAAAAAATCACACAGATAGTGTACCACCTAGAGATACTGCTTTGGAGTCAGAAATAAGATGTGCTGGCAAAGGGTGAGTTAGTGCCCACTGTCTGGAGTGCAATGCATTGTAACCAGTGTTGTGTATCCTTCACACTGCCTTATGTATTAAATTCATGCATCTTATTTGGTGGCAGTGCTTCTTGTTGGTGTTGTTGGATTCTTGTTTTAATAGAAGTTTCTCAGTTCTGCACTTGTACTTTCCAGGACAGATCACTCTGGAACTGCTGGTGCTATGTTACTGAACATTTATCATATCCATCTTATCTGGCAGACATAAACTATTACAAATAAAAACCTAAAATATTTTATTTTTTTATAGAAAAATTCTCATGTTGTTCTATTAGTGTAACACATGCTGAGATTTTCTTTAAAAAGACTGTCACTCTTCAGATTTGTTACTTTTCTGTCATATGCCACATAGTAGAATTTCCTATAAAATTCAGCTGTTACAAGGATTTCTACTTGGAAAATAGAATATTAATTACCTCTTTACTCTCAGAAGGGGCATGAATCTTTTAAATACCCTCTGTAGAAATTCACATACCTTCTAATGCCCTCAGTAGGATTCTCAATTGATTTGGTTTCCAGCACCCTCAGAAGAATAGTTTTGCCTTTCAATGTGGTGTGCTGAGCTATAACTGGGTGTCAGAGGCCTGTCATGTGTTCATTGGAGCAGATGCAACAATTTCTAACTAAAAGTATTAGCAATAGTGTAGTAACTAATAAGGAAGAAGTTTTTTTTGTAGCTAACACAAGCTTTGAGGATGGTAGTGAGCGAAGTGATGGGAAACGTGGGGGCTGAGCAAGGAAGATGGAGAAGTGCACGAAACGTTCCTCACCAGTTAGACTCCTAAGGGCCTTCAACCTATTTAAAAAGGATCATCATTCATCAGCACCATCATCATTATCTGCTTGATCGGGAGGAGGAGGGGAGGGATAATCAGCAAGAGATGATCAGCGTCTTATCACCAAGCTTCTTCATTTCAGTGCTTAAACTGCAGGATTTTTTTCTGGAGAGATAATTCATATTTTATCATTAAAACTGCTGATCATAACCTCGTTAATATATGGATATTGCTAACACATGCAAAAAAGCTAACATGATAAAACCTAATGCTTCTATTAAATTACTTAAACTAGTTTACCTCGCCAAGACATTATTCCCCTCCCTGCTGCTCCTCTGCCATCACAGACACTGCTTGTACATGGCACACAAAATCTATAAACTCTTTCCAGGAATACAAAAGCATTCTCTATGATGTTGATAAGAAACAGGACAGTCACTCTCCCTTGACATATTTGTTCTTTAAAAACAAATCAATGGTGCAGGGATTTGGCACCTGAATGCAGAACAACGGCTTGATGAGGCAAAGATTGTCTTCATTAAGGACATTAATATTCATAGAGAGTAGAAAATCTGACACAAGAGAGGACTCACTAACCTTTTCTCATATTAGATTTTTACTTCTTAACACAATTACAGTCCGGCAATGACTTAATTAATGCTGCTTTTTGTCAGACTGCTTTAAAGAGCTGTCAATTTGGTCCTGCAGAGGCTGTCAGTGAAAGAGAAAGACAGTCATCTAGGCTAAAGAGACACAGGAAGAAATTCAAACACTTAATAACATTCAAAGTGCTATGTGAAGTCACATATCAACCTGGATTAAGGAGAGTTTTTGTCTTTCCTTGCTTCTTCTGTTAATATTTTTTAGGTAAAGCTGGGGCTGCCGCCACCTCTAATTCTGAAGGACACAGCAGAAAATGAAGAAAGGGTCATCAAATCTAATGTACTTTAGTTTCTGAATACTGGGGATATCTCAAGCCCTCCATGGAGAACAGAGAGACAAGAACCACTCCAAGAATCCTTATTAAATACCTGCCAATCATGGTCAGTCTCTGGTACCAAGAGGCTTGCACAGTTGCATCTCCTACTTCTCCTTCAGCTTCTAGAAGCCAGGAAATTATTTAATATTTTTCATTTAACCAAATATGGAACCATCATGGAAGTCAGCCTATAAGGCTGCAGGGTTCTCAAAAGACTAGTGAATGTTTAACATTATGAACTTAGTTCAAACCAGCTTCAGAAGTCCTGTGTGTAGCAACAAGTTACACTCCGAAGGTGAGTGGTGGCTCAAGTTATGGTAACTCAGCTGCATGCAGTCACATGGAATTATTACTGCTAAAGGGAAATATTCATACTATTTTTGACCTTGGTAGGACATTGCCATGTGGTACTGGAACCAGAAGTTTCCAACCAGCTACTGGGGAGCTTGGCTTCACCCAGGAGCAGTTTGTGATCTGCTGTTTGCAACTGCTTAAAATATTTGAGAAGTAGCAGTTACTTGCTGCTGTTGCACACCTAGGTTGTTAACTTCTTCACATTTATTCTTGTAAGTGCTTTAAGTGCATAATGTAGATGGAATAAGAATGTTCTTTATGCCTGCACAATCAAGAAAAAAAGGGGGCAAAGCACAGAAATGAATAGATTTTATATTATTGGAGAATCTTTTTAATAGAAACACCTGATTTAATCAGCTCAGTTTGATCTCTGCAAAGAACTCTAGTACTGAGGACCATAGAAGTGGTGTCTTAAAACACAATGGAGAAGGTTTAGAGGTGTTTTTCATGTTGAATTTTAAGTGCTAGTTTTTACTTTCCTTGGTGGGTAATGCTTTTTAAAATGTCCTATAAGAGCACTGTTATCTAAACCTCCTTAGTGATGGGCATATTCTTACAATTGTTTCCAGCATTCTCTTCAGAGGTGAAAATGTCAAGTAAATTGATGATACAACTTCTATTCCTTATTATCTTATTTAAAAGGCATCTCTATTATCCCTGATACACATATTGTAAATTGCATTATAATTCAAGTGGGAACTGAAACATTTGTCCAAAGTAATGTTTTAAGGAACTTGGGTTATGGACCTTGTGCAGGACTTGTGCATTGGCTTCTAAAAGTACAACCAGTAATTTCTTCAGGTTGGCAGTGTGAGCATTGAAAGAGAAGCACAGTTATGAAACTTCTTGAAAATGTCAATTTTTAAATTTTAATTTCATTTGTGTAAATTTTTTCTGATTAGCTCAGCTTTTAATTCAATAATGGGATGTAGGAAGGGAGAGGTAAGTTTTTGTATGAATTACTTGCAAAAGGGCATAGCCTTTCCACTGAAAACCTAGTGTAAAAAAGTCTGGTGCTGTCTTAGAGAACACAGAAAATTGCCCTAATATTGTGCTATTTTGAGAACCTTATAATGTGTGTGGTTATGGAGGGGAATAGGCTTTAGATAAATGGAGCCACACCTACAAGAAATCTGTCTCTATTCCAATAAAAAAAAATAATCAAGAAAACATTGAGAACTTGAGAATTAGACATCATGAGTACACATTTTCCCCTCTGGGGAAATGTTATTTGCTTTGCAGAATGGAGTCCTAGCAGATCTGGGCTGAACTGAGTTATGCAGTCTTAATATGATTGAAGAATTATCTTGTTGACAACTGCAGAATTATATATTTGAATCCATTAGCTAAAAGGGTCCACAAACATTTGAATAATGGCCTTCCATTTTTTCCACTGGTCTATCAAACAAAATTCCTAAAAAAAAAATCCTGAACAAACAAACAAAAATCTTCAAATCCTGTCATCACAGCATAGAGATAATCATTTAAATTTTCTGCTTTTAAAGGAAAGCAAGCTTTATTATTTCACATTGGAATCAGTTTCTTCACTTAGATCTGTATATTCTTGACAGCTGGAAAAGTGCAAGTATTTTAAAATAAACATAGAAGTCTTCTACCTAAATCCAAAAGGAAACCCATCTAATTTGATATCAAGGGAAGAAATTGAATCAACTTGCCTTTTACTGATGGAGGCCTTGCATTACTGATGGAGTGGCAATATGTTCAAAAGTACATAAAAGTTCCCATGTAAAGAGCCAGGTTCTCATCTGATGTGATTCAGTGTAATTTTTCTGTGGCATCTGAATTCATATTCAAACTTGGAAGGTTTTACCTACTTGCATCTTGCATTTACCACACTCCAAGCCTGGCTATTCCAAAATATCCTATATATGATAAATCTGGTAAGGATGTTTTTGTTGTGACTGGTCTCACACTGTACAAGGAAGGTATAATAGTGTTGAGAAGTGTGGTTTCAGATGGAAATTTCAAGAAAAACTTGATGACTATAAATCTGTGAAATATCCTCTGAAGAAGGGGATTTATTGATTCATGGACAGATTATAATCTTCTGTAGATACACCATTAAGTTTCAGAACTTCAGGTTGGTTTAGAAAAATCCCCATGGTTTCAGGTATTATAGGAGATTACTGCTACAGTGAGACAGATGAAGGCAGGGGAGAGGAAATCTTGTTGGTTTTTGATTCCTCTTTCCTACTCATTCTTCTCCCCATCTTGCAGATCTTTTGTGGGTGAGCCAAATGTAATCCGGTTTGGCTCACTTGGAGGAATTAGGATGACTGAAAAGTATGCCAGATTTCAAAACAATTTCTAACAGTTTCTGTGATACTGTGTAAGCAACTGAAAATTGACATGTTGTGTTGTGCCCAAGTCAGCCAACTGCTGTCACTGAATAATTAGATTCTCTAGAAGAAGGGAAAGATTTTTTCTGAACAAAATTATTAGGAAATAATGTAGTAGCTATTTTATTTAGGAATAGGCTCAAATCCTTCTGCTCTGAAAAGCAATTTTTATAAAAATAGTTGGAATCCGGGCCCCAAAAGTGTCTTTCATGGGTTTTTTATATTAAAAAGTATAAACAAGATCTTTTTGGGCATCTTTATGCTGACATGCATGTCACTTGCATGTGGACAAGTTGTTGCAGATGGTTCATGCTGCTTTTCTAATATTTTTATTTCACATGGCACATCAATTCTATGAATGTAATTTTAATATCAGACATAAGTCATGATCTAATTCTAGCCTGATAGAGTTGTGACAATTGTGAGGAGAGGTAAATGCCTGATTCCCCAGGAAGTTCTGCCTCTGCAGACTGACCAGGGACTGGGGGAAGAAGTGTTCTGCTTTGCAAGCCTTTATGTCCCTTTCTACTCTTCTTGTAGAAGTACAAGTGATAGCTCATTCCCTGGTAAAAAATCATGCCTAGTGAGATAAGAAGTTAGAGCCATCATTAGAAGACACAGGTGAGGAATTCTGATCTGGTAGAACCATGCACAGTCAACGTGCCAGTTTTGTGTTCCTGTGACTAATATGGAAATGCCAATCTTGTCTGGAGTGGAAGATCTGGAAGACTGCATGGGCCAGATCCTCAGGGCACAGTTACAGCTTGCATTGGCTGAAGATTTGAAAGAGGACTAGTTAAATTATAGCACTGTAACAATTGGAATGAAACTGCAATAATGAAAAGAAAAGGATCTCTTTTTATTATTACTTTTCTTGTATTTCCTAAGATGGTTTGTTCCTTATTTTGGTAATTCTGTCAAAAAGCAGCACAATTAAGTGCTATTTCTATATTTTTTTCAAGCCTTATCTGATAATGTTTTCTCATTGGTCCTTCCTAATTGAATACTTCAATTTGTTGTTCCAAGTCTTCTTAAGTATTTGGAGTAGTTTCTTAAATCTATAGAAGCACCAGTGGCAGCAATATTCTTTACAAAAATTCCCAGAGCAAAAACCTATTGACAGCAATTAGTAAAACAGAATAAAAAATTTTGGAAGTTTTTTTTTTTTTAACTGGTATAAAAAAATCTCTGTGGAGAATTTCTTTTCCAAAGAAAATCCTGACAAAGTGATAGAGTAGCATTCTTCAGAGGTAGTTAAGCAAGATGAGACATTACATTTTGACCACCCTGTTCTGCAACATGAGATCAATACGTTGCAAATAGAGTAAATCATACTTTTTTATTATTACTATTTCCTCAAAATTATATTTCTGACTTTCCTAATGTGACTTGGTCTTGCAGAGAAAAGTGCTACACTTCTCATTAGTACTTTGCAGTTACCCTTTCCCTGGCTGAGCTGGAAGAAGCTTTAAATCATGTGGGAGAACAGGGAAGGGAAAAGAGAGAAAACAAGCTTTTTGAACTGTAATGTAAATTTGCAGACAATTATTCATTATTAACTGCCTGAAGCATCACACCTCTCTCACCTTTGCTGGAATGTCTGAACATTAGGGTAAACAACACACTGCTGTCTTATCATAATGCGGTCTGCTTCACTGCAGCAAGAACTTGTCAGAAACAGATTGTGATGTTGACTTCTCAATAGGGGAAAAAAAGGGCCTAAATTAGACTTCTATAAAAAGAATATTGCATATTTATTTCCACAATAACACCAAGGAAAAACGTTAGTCAAGAAGCAAGCAATTGGGTGAATAAATAAGCTTGTCTTTGTTCTCATCAATTAAGTTATTACATCAGTTGGAAAACCAGTGAATTATAATACAGATGTTTAATGAAACACTGCTGTGCCTATAAGTCAAACTCCTATTTTGTGGTGTGATTTTGGCTGCATAGTTTTGTGTGTGTTAAACCGTATTTATTAGCTGATACCCATTATTATTTTGAGCAAGGTATAATTCAGTTGTCAGGCTCCAGCTCTGGGAAGGAGATTTAATCAGTGAGAGCCCGCTTTGCTGCTGAGCATAAAACAATGCGGGTTTCATGAAGCAATCACACCAGTGTGAAAAAATGGGATTAATTAGTATTGTACAAGAACAGGCAGCATGCTCATTAAAACCTTGTGAGCTGCCTCTTGATAAACTGCCACTTGATAGGGCCGCATTAATGTGACAAGGCAAAGACTTTATTTCCAAATCCTTTCTGATTATATCTCACTTTTAAGTTACCTGAATTGACTCTCTGAGGCTTTTGGAATACAAAGATCAAAATTGCAGCAAGAGATCCCCAAGACACCTGGACAAAGGAGCCGTGCTCAGATTGTGAGGCTTCAAAAGACAACTTTTTTTTTGAACTCCCATTCAAACATAAATCAATAGATGTACAATGAGGCAGCTCCAAAGGTGGTAAATTTGCATTTACGCTCAGCAGGTTGGGCTGGAACTTATTTGATGATTAGCAGCTATCTAATGAATCCTATATAATTCTGTGTCTATCTGCTTACCAAGTGCTTCATAGGTTTGTCAGTATATAAAGTCTTAGGCATGTTCTTATAGCTTCAGGTGTGCTCTGAGGACAGGGGAGAGAAAGGTAGGCACTCCCAGCTGATCATCTCTTCCTTGTAGTTGGTGTTGGTCACTGAAGAAACTTAGTCATTTGTCTTTTTTTATCCTTTCTTTTAGAAATATTCTCAAACTGAAAATGTAGATTCCCACCAGTGGATTGGTTTCTACATGACAAAACATAATAGGAGACATGCCTGAACAGCAACAATAAATGTTAGATAGGAAGTATTTTTGATCTTGGGTGTTATTTCCTTTAGGCATAACGTTTTATTCCTTCCTGAATTTATAGTGGTTCTGATGGTTAACTTGCACATAATTTTGGCTTTTTCAGCCCTTTCCTTTTTTGTGGATTAGTGTCTATAATCAAATTATATCTGGACTTCTAATAGTTAACGAAATCTATCAGCTGTTTCATGATGCATAGGTGCTCTAAGATGCTGACTTTCCATGTAGCTTTAGCTGACATTGTATGTAAGGCAATTGTAATGCAATATAGTTACCTGTCAGCATATATTTGTAGGTGTGGAAAATGCCACTCAGAGAACAGAGATCTCATATTCCCTGAAGCTTTTCCCAACTATTTTATTTTTAAGCAAAAACATCTCGTTAGGTCTAACACCCTATTTAAGTAATGCTATCCACCATGAAGTCTGAGTATTCTGTTACCAATTAGAGATTGTTTGCAACTGTTCAGGTGTAATCCCACCTTGAGCTACCAGTGAAAGGCATCAAGCTGGAGGCAAGGTGCCTGAGCTTGGCTAGATATGGATGAGTACAGTGCTTTACAAAGTGATGTGTTGCAATATTATTAATTTAAACCCTTAGATTTCATTGTTGTGATCTAGGCTACGTGATGCAATGCAAGATGACAGCCATTGAATTAATAGAAAATAGGATTCATCTCTTGAAATTTCACACAAAATAGAAGCAGTAGACAGACAAAATAAAGGGAGATGGATAGACAGACTGATAATACCAGTAACACTTTTAAATTTCAACTGAATGGGTGAGATAATTTTAAAACACTAATGGTATTTATCAACAGTGTGATAGCAGGGAAAAAAGATCTCTCTCCCTCCCTCTCTCTCTCTCTTTCTCTTATTCCCTTTCGTTGATTGCTTTGTTGAGCAAGTCAGTGAATATTTTACACTTTGTTTCTTTTATTTTAGCAAATGAACTGCCTCGAGCTAATGTAGTGTAAGTGGAAATTTCAAGCACCAATGTCTACTGCATGATCCAATAATAGGAGCTTTCTTTCTCTCCTAGCTCTGTAACATAGTGTAGCAGCAAACTCCCTGATGCCTCCAGGTAGTCACATGTCTGATTTATGATTATAAACTATAGCTCTGGAAGAGGTTAGGTAGGTAGTTTAAGTCACTGCTTTTTCTCTAATGAGCCTGGGTCAGAGACTGTGCTATATGCCTTATCTGATTGTTACTATTCGTCCTCCATGGTTTGGGTTGTGATTTTGGTTGTTAAAGCCCTTTTAGTAACTTGTGTTACAGAAAGTTATGTGGTATTAGTTTTTCTGCTGTTGTTTGTCATTCATCTGGGTACAAATTGAAGCCAGGTAGCTATTTCAGCTGTGGTGTGGACAGCTTCAAAATGGATTTAAAAAGACAAGGTAAAGATGGAGAATGCCACAGACAATGTAAGGAGTGGCTTCTTTCCCCAGTAACACTATGTTGTGATGTTGAACTCTGTTCTTGTCTGATATCTGTATCAGACCATTGTAGCAGCATCTGAAAAGAATGAAATAAATATTAAAGATGCCTGAGATATGAAAATACAGTAAAATTCAAGATGTTACAGCTGAGCATGGGAAGCGATTCCAGGCTAATGTTCTTAATCTGTCTAAGAATTCATGGAAGGATGGGATTGTTGGGTAAACTCAAGATATCTCTTTTGCAGATCTGTCTTGCATGAATAGGACTTAATGGATCACCATAAGTCTTCCTCACCTTGACAACAGTGCTGTGGTCATTTTCATATAAATAAACTCTCTTTAGGCAGTTTTTCCTAGTGGATTCAGCATAGACAGACATTTTTTGGCACAAGGCCTGTTAACCAATTTTTACTTTTAGGTCCATTATTTATGACCATCTAAAAGACATAACTATTTGAATTTCTGTGCCTCTCACTAGCTTAATGGAGTATCAGATACTTAATGCCTGCTCACATAGCTCTTGTCATTCAAGTGTATCAAAGCAACTGATCATGTCACCCTCATCTCAAAGTAACTCATATTTTGAAATTAGTGGGGTAAAATTCTTCCTGTCAGCAAGTATTCATATCAGCAATTAAGAAGACTTAGGTAGTATCAGTATTTCCCCAGTAGTTTTGCACCTCTAGAATAACATTAAGTCTTGGATGTCTGTACCTAAAAGGAATTTTAAGCAGAATATGAAAGGTTATTTTAATAATCTAGTAGTATTTGAATGTAACATGTTGTCAGCTAAAGCTTCAGACAACAGAAGTTCATGGGCCTGATTCTTCCCGGTTCTTACACATCTGAGATCCTACTTTAGCACATGGTCCACCATGAATTCCTTTATACAGAATTATTTACTTATTCCCTCATCATGTACTGTTGCATGTTGCTGCCTACCTGAAATTTGCACCCATGCTTTTTGAACAGCATCCTGTTTTTCAGACTGCTCTGATTTGTCATCTTCATTTTGAATTCTAATCTTGTCTTCCAGCATACTCACAATTTGAGGCTGTCTGCAGATGTAATAAGTATAATCTGTTCCATCAATGAGGTCACTAATGAAAATATTGAATAGTACCAACCCCAGTCCCCTGTGGAACCTCATTTCATACAGACTCCCATTCCTTTGAACCTTTGATAAATACTCTGAGTACAGTTTTGAAACTGATTTTGTATCAATCTGAGCACTGTTTTCTCTGAACTATGTTTCCTTAACTTAAGTACAGAGTATCTTATAGCTATGAGAGATTTCTCTGAAAGTTAGCTACATCAATTGCTTTCTGTCCACAAAACCTCCTTCCTTGAAAGAAAGAAGAAATTAGATTGGTTCAACAGTCTTCAAGAACAAAATATCAAACTCTTCTGCTTGATATCTTTACAGAATATGGATAACTTGAGTTTTTCCAGAAATGTAGAAGGAACTTCTCTATAATCTCCTAGTTAATTCTTTTTCCCATTCCCTTGTTTTCAGTTGTTTTTCCACTTCACCCATTTTTCAATATGGCTCAAGAATATCTATTAATACCCCTGAACTTTAGCCTTTTAAATAATGGGGGATGAGGGGTAGAAAAGACTATAAAGTAGGGTAATTGTTAAAAAATACTTAAGTTGTCCCAATATTTTCTAACCTTTCTTATCAAAGAGTGTAGCACTGTGCTGACACTGTCTTTGTACTGCACCCTTGCCCCAGAGAAGCAATCAGTAAGTAGCCCATACTGATGTTACTGGTAATGGCTTCCTCCACCTGTTTGAGTTGAATTAATTGACAAGTTAGCACAATCCAACATCCCTTGGACTTCCTTTCACCAAATTAGTAATATAGCAGTTTTGGTTTTATGGCTTGTTATTCAAATCTGTTTGCACCTTGGATTTTCTGATGTACTTTGGACCTTGTCTGGAGAGTTAGAGTCTCTCATTAGCTTTGGAGTCTCTCACTTTTTCTCATAAAAGATTTGTACATCTGATCTTTCTGGTTTCATAATCTGGGGAGGTTCACTCCACCAGGGACAGATAAACACTGACCTAGCTATAGCTACTGCCTTTAGAAGACCCCAGAACATGTGCTTCTGGAGGCTGAGTATCCTTATTCACTATCTGCTGTTTGTTTAATTTTCTCTGACTTTCTGGTATAAGTGTTGGAAACAGGTACTGGGGTTGCATGGACCTGAATTTGATTCAGTAGTGCTTGTGCCATTCTGCAGGAAAAGAGTATATTCTCAGTAGTTGTTCCTTCCTCCACCTTAACTCTTGTCAGGTGGGGGGCTGACACATTGCACTCCTTCAGAATTACAGCTGTTCCATCAAAGATTCAATTTGGGCCCTCTGTGTAGCAGTGAGAAATATTTCTCTACTCTAAATCACTTAGTACAGAGCGAATCCTCAAGTTGTTTTCATGCACCACCATGCAGGGATCTAATTTTCTGTGATGGCTGCTTCAGTTATTGCATCACAAAAATTCCTCACTATGGAGCAGCAGGTTTCATTCATTCTATCACCACCTATAAATAAGGGCTGTGACTGGAATGGGTCATGAGTTCTTCCTGGGAAGAACATATATTGTATTATTTGTGAAGAAAATGTATTTTAAATTGCATTCTTCTAACTGCATCTTGGCTGCTGCATAGTTCATTTCTGAGCATGCTAAATGGCATTCTTAGCATCAGTGATACAGCACAGAAAAGGAGGATTCAAAATACTTATTGAGTCATAGAATCATTTCAGTTGGAAGAGACTTCTGGAGGTCATCCAGTTCACTTGGGGAAGGTATCAGTTGACACTTGAGAGTTGAAACATGCCTCAGAGATTGGGCTAGTAAGAATTTTTTAGAGGCTGCTTACGTACCAGAACCCTTTTGGAACAGCATCAAAATCAGTAAGCTATGTAGTTTACAGTAAGGAACTTACAGATGTTTCAGTTCCTTCTGTTCCATGTACATTTCTGAGAAAAAATAAAGTCTTTAGATAAACATTCCAAACTGAAATTCCCAAATCCTAAATTGCATCTTTTTCACAATCTTAGCTTGTTAGTGCATGCAAGCAAACAAACAAATTTCTATCATGGTAATTTTTCAATTTACTCTTTATCAGTTATTATAATGGCTGCATAGAAGACAGTGCAAGATTTCTGGCTACACTTCACATGGACAAAGCAAAATAATACATGAATTAGGTGTGCTTTCAGTCTGTGGGCTTGAAGCTTTTACTTTTGAGATTTTACTTGTGAAGCTGCCCAATTATCTCATCTACCTTGTGCATTGTAATCCACCTGATCCCAGAAAAGTGTGATTAATCCTTTGAGTGTCTTTTGCACAACTTTCCAAGGCTATACTTCAAAAGGCTGTTCTGTGGGAGCAGGGCTGGCAGAGGCATTAACTTGTATTGAGCTCTAAGCAACAGGATTCCTTTTTTTCTGCAGGTTCTCCATGCAAGGCAGGCAGAGAAGAGCCAAGACTTCAGGGGACTTGGAAAGGGGAGGAGCACCCCTTCATGGTACCACAGGAGCCACTTCTGTCTGCTTGTGCAGCTGCTGATTTCCTAGCCCAGCTCTCAGGTAGGACACCTTGAGCTAAAATATTTAGGAATTAAGTAAAAATATTGGGGAAAAAATAAAAAAGTGTGCACACAGCTGGAACACATGCATGTGCATTTGTAGGTTTCTGTGTTGCAGCAGTGCCTCACCCTCACTCTTTACATCTCTGTGTATGCACAAACTTGTCACGTTACCCTTGACTTCCAGCTGCACTACATTTCTGGTTACTATCATTTTAAAGTATATATATGTCTCTAATGATCTGCCCAGATGAAAAAAATAACACCTCCATTTATATTAAGCAATCAACATTCAGAGAAATTCAGCATCTTAGTTATCTTTTATAGTCATCCTTTTGTCTAAAATATAAAATACAAATCAGTATTCTCAAGTTGCACATTTGGGGGCCTGTCTTTATTCTTTCTGCTAGTCTGAGAAACTTCAGCAGTTGTCATGAAATAATCTTGTGTGTTAGGCTGTTGTTTCCATCTTGAAAAGCACAAAATAATTCCCTTCAGAAGAAATCCTTGAAATACTCATTTGAAAGGAGTTATAAGAAACCATCTAGAATTTTAGCTACTCTTGATTTCACAAGGTTTCGAATGAAGTTGGGTCTCATTGTCATACTTTGCAGCTGATGCTACATCATTAAGGTTAAGCAAATTTAAAAATCAAAGCTATAATCTATTTTAATATTGATATAGTCCCTGCCATTTTGACTTTGCCAGTCAGCCAGAGTGTTTCAACAGCTATCAGATTCTCACACGGTGTGGTTATAAACTTAAGCATGTTAGAGGGCTATTTGCTAATTTCTGGAATATCAAGAATTAGATGTGTCTGTAAAGTATGTTGTCTTAAACCAGAATGACTCCTCTGATATAGCTGATGCTTCTAGATTTTATGGAATTTAAAATTTTTTTTTAAAAAAATCATTTTGCAGCAATGTGACCCAGCTGAGGATGCTGAGGGAACTTGGGGCTTCGGATACAAACATTCAAATGTCAGGCTAAGCCAGGGATAATGTTTGTACTAGCAGTGAAAATAATCACTGGGTGATTAAGGTCTTCTCCAACAACAAAATTACATTGCAGATCTCCTAAACTCTGAAGGGGATTCACTCTGCCTATGTTTTGAATAATAAGGGAGCTGGTGATGTAATATATATTCTGGAACACTGTCCACATGTTATGGGAATGCCCGCAAAGCAAGAGTTATGGGAAATATATCATCATCCCTAGACTGGAGTTTGTACAGAATATTACTCTGCTGTGGGATCCCTTTATCTACATTCTAGATGGCCTGACAATGACTCCCCAAATGCTTAAAGCCAATTTAAAAAGGATTCTAAGAGCACTCTAATAGCTGAAGTTATTACTACTAAAGTGTAAATCAATGCTGTGTATGTTCCAAGGAGGAAGAGTGGGTCCGAATGAGCTTTGTCTTAATGGAAAGAGTATTTTTGGCAAATTCTATGTATGTGGAAGCTGATTCTACATGTATGGCACCATATTCTGCAGTCAGGTCTACTGGCCTCCCCTTTTCTGTACTGTGAGGTGAATTTTCTTAGCTTAGAACAAACCTGCACTGTTGCTACTTTTTCTTAATGATTACATTAACCTTGTTAGTATTGCTGGATAAGCACTGAATATGACCCTAAGCTGGGTTGTAAATAGAAGGCAAATAAATGAGGGGCAAAAGGATAGGAAGAATAATGTAATGCTGCATTCTTCATCTCATCTGTCCTCGGGGTGTTGTGCCCAGGCTGGTGCAGAGGGGTGGTACCCAGCCCCTACCAATCTTAGCCTTCCTCTCTCTTGCTAACCCTTACCTCCTACTCCTTGGCTCACTGTGCTGTTTCTTCTAGCAAATATTTCATCATTTTAGCAGTGATTAATAGGTCTGTCAGGCACTTTTGGTGGATTGTATGCTAATACACACCAAAAATATGAGTTGAGGTCATGGGCTGTGCCTAGTTATGGGCCATAGGTTTTCTCACTCCTGATTTATATACAGCAATCTTATGACATCCACTTTAGTGAAAGGGGATGTAAATATCTTAATTTCTGCTCATCTTGAGGAGGTTCTGTACTCTGAATACCATGGATTTTTAGGGATTAGTAGTGGAGGCCCAGTTCTGGATGTGATCCTCTATCTTTACCCATCTGCAGTTATCCAGAGATAATCAGATATTAGAGAAGGTTGAAAATTGGTCTTTTATTAATAATTAAAAAAAAAGTGATGAAAGACTCTGATCTTGCCAGTGTCATAAGTAATGTCACTTAGTAAAGTGACTGGCACTAGCTGTAGGCTCAGATATGCCAATTATAATTAAAGCCATTATTTTCAAATGCGGTTCAGTTTATTTCTGGTGAAAAGTAAAGAGAATTTTAGAGTGACAAATCTCTCTGGAAAATGCAAACTTGACAAAAAGGCTGTGGTTTTAGACTACCTGTAATAATTCAGCTTCAGGTTTGAAATGAATATTATGTTAAAACATGTTCTTTAAAGTGAGTGTTGACCAACCTAACATACTGTGCAACATAGGAACATGTCAGAATCACCTTGAGAAAGAAAAAGTTGACTTACGAGGCAGAAGTGACATTTAGTTCTTTAAGCAATAGCCTTCAAACATTTGTAGTGTGCTTCTTGGAAAGGTACTGAACCATTATCCATGGCAAATCTGTTCCCCTTTTTCAGTTTTCTGGAAACATAACCAAACTGATACCTATTTTTGACAATTATATCCAAAGACTGTGCTCTGAAAAACCAGAGACAGTGAAGCTCTTTTCTTTTTCAGGCAATAGTTCTGCTGTCAGATAGAGAAATATTGATAAAACTGAAGGTTTGGCTGTTTACTTACAGCAATGTACAGATAGTGATTGTATTTTTTAAAGCTGTGTAACACCCTGAGACACTCTAGTCACCCTTGGTGGGTTTTTTTCCCAAAAATGAATGGGGTACTCAAAGATGACAACAGAATATATAAAACAACCACCAAGTAGCATCCCTGAGCAGCAACTCATACCTGTGAAGGCAGCTTTAAGCTTGGGACAAAAGACACAAGTGGAAGGTGAACCCTACTCCATCAGGCAATCTCCCCAGTGCTCAGAACCCACTGCCCTGGGGTTTATCTGAAGGAGAAAGCACTCTGGGTCTGCAGCTGCTCTGAAGATGCAGCTTCTGTCCTGGGCAACCTAGAACTGAGGGCTAACTGGAAGATGATGAAAAAGAAATTTTGTCACTGACCTTTGCCTGAGGAGTACACCAGTCCTGCTCAGATCCAGGGGTAGTTTGGTTTCTTTTATTCCGGCTGCATTTTAGATCCATTTGCACAAGGTGATGATGCATTTGTGCTCTCAGGCGTTTGTTCACCTGCCTGCCCTACTGCTGCCCAGCAGAGATTACCCTGAAAAGTGACTACAGTGCAATGACCTGAGATCTGATGTTTACACAAGGTATAGATAAAATTCCTGCTTGCACTGCAGGTGACTAGGATCTAGGCAAGAAAAGTTGCTGTAGCTGAACTTTTTTCATCTCATCTACTGCACCGGGCAGCTGTTTTGTCATTATTGGCAGTCTTAAAATCTTGGCTTTGTTTTCTGCCCTGTAATCTTGTGTTGATGTCCTTTAGTCCCAAACCCTCTGTTTAAAAGTGTTTCCAGTTGATATGATTAATAGCTCTTGTGAGTGATCTCTATTATTAAGGACCCAAAGCTCAATTTCAAATATTTTTTGTGGTGCTTCTGGTGGGCCTTGCTGGGATAAATTAAGCCTATTTTTCCCCTGATTGCTTCTCTGGATCCCTTTGTAACTTCACCTTGTTCTCCTTTCTGTTCAATACTTTTCCAAGTACTGAGAGTTTAAAGAGGTACAATAAATCCCAGATCAGTTTTTAATGACCATGGTAAGCCTGCTTGTAGTATGTCAGTAAGCTGAGCCTAAAAGCCAATGGGGAATAGGCCATTTCTGCCTTAGTAATTGCCTCCACAGAAAGATTTATAATGTCATTATCCGAATCTACAAGAAATAACTCATAGAGCTGAAATAGCCTAAAAAAATATTACAATTCTCTTAAAATCTAGTCATTCATAAATGCTAAATCATAAAACTTTTTTCAAGATGTTTTATGTTAAAAATAAAACACAGTCAAAATATAAATGTACTTTTCTTAATCAGATTCTTCGTTCTTTATGTATCTGTTTTCTGGGCTGTGGTTTGGGCAGGAGAATGGTGCAGTGCACAGCCCAGACCTTGCACCACAATGCTGAAAGCACAAAGGCATACTGAAAAACCACAGAGAGGAAGAGCATTCCCAGTCATTTTTCTTTATTTGTGGGTGATTCCAGGGGGGAAGAGGGTTAGTTAGCACTGCAATAAAATTAATTTTGGCAATAAAAATCACTCCCCCTCCTTTCTTCCACTGTTTTCTCATGAAATGCCACACTAAATGTCCTGATAAATGTACTGCAGTACTGTTTTAAACCATTTCAGCCAGCTTCCTTTGCCCTTAGCATTCCCCAATCAGAAGATATCATTCATTTCTTTCAAAAAGCAGGAAATGTACTCTTCAATTTGTCTGGTGTTTAATAAAGTGCTAGAATTACCATAGCTACCCTCATCTGCTGATGCTTTAATACACTGTGAGATTTATACTAATTTCAACCAGACTATATTCTTCAGTGTAGAAAGCTTGTACACTTAAAAGGCCACTGGCAGTATGCTTTCTTCTTCTTTTTTTTTTTTTTTCTTTAATCATGAGCTCCTAAAAGCAAAGACCTGATTTCTATTTTCCTGAAGATTTTTAAATGTTTCATTTTTTTTCATGTTGCTGCTTGTTGTTTGTCCATGTGAGCTTGATTGCTTCATCTGAGTGGTTAGGGTTATTTTATTATTTTTCATTCATTGTTTCAATAAATATTATTCATTGACATCTCTGGGAATGTGTTGTAATGCAATTGCTTCAGCTCAGTCAACTGCTTCCTGTAATCAGTGAAAGGTTTCTAGTCTGATACAGTTTGATTCTTCACTGGAGTTCAAATTAAACTTTTCTGAGGTCCGATATCTGCTCTTAGACTGTAAATTATAGAGGCTAACACCCTTCTAAAGTGTGGCAGTTCTGTTATTATCCTGGAGAGGTCCAGGATTTCATCCCATGTCCTGTGAACCAGAGCACAGACATATCTGTAAGTTATAAATAATTACTCATTTCTAGTGAGGAACTTCCAGGTTCTTTACTTGAAAGAAATTAGCTCCCTGAAACAAATTATTTCCTACTCAGGGCACTCAGGTCTTTATAACATCACCTGAATCTAAGAGGTTTGTGGAAACAACACTACATTTGTTTCCTGGTTTAAAAATTATTTATAGGAAAAAAAAATATATTAAAGTGTGCTTCTCCCTCTGTGTGTGTAAATACAATTCTTATCAATATTAGTGGCAATTTTTTCTTTGCTCAGAAATCAAAATACCCTGTAATACACCTATCATCTGCAACCCTCTAGTATATGCCTTGTAGCTTTACTTTTAAATCATTCTCTAATTTCTGAGGCAAGTTGATGTGTGCTTTTCAGCACCAAGATCTGTGAAGAAGTCAATGCTAACTAAAAGAAACTGGAATTTTAGACTGCTCTGTCTTAAGTTAATGTGTTTAGGAAAGGAAAAAAAAAAAGGATCTTCTCTGAAAGCCCATTTTCCTTAAGAGCTGCTGTACACTGAGTACAGTCAGATTTATAATTTGAAGTAAACTTGAGTCATTGTTGATCATTAGCTTTTAAACCTAATCTGGATCAAGATCAGAGTATAGCAACTAAAATAAAAATCCCCACACTGAATCCCAAAGCCTGTGAAGAAACTGCAGTTGATGCAAGGTGACAGTTTAGACTGAGCTGTCTTGGACCACATCCTTAAACTGGAGGAGTACAAATTCGCTTTCATCAGGATTGTTGATAATAGGATTGTAGCAGAGAGAACCTCACCACAATGAAGGATGAAAGAATATCAAAATATCCTTTTGCTCCTTCTGTTAGAGACTCATTCTCTAAGAACCAGGGTGAAATAATGAATTGAGGTTGGTTAGGATTAGTCTCTGGTTATTCACTTGGTGCCATGCTTCTTCACTATTGTATGTAGCAAATGTTTCCTGACAGGCTAACTAGGAATAATAAAAGGATAAAAGACTCTGGTGACATACTGAATGTTACAATTGTTATTCCTGTCCTCTAAATGTGGTTTACCTTTGGCAGTGTCAGAGGTAACTGTTCTCAGGGCCCATACAAATAGACCCATGAGCTGCTCAGGATAAGTGTGCTCAGCACTGCTGCCTGGCAGTGTCTGCCCACGTGAGCTCCCACTAAATTTATAAGAGTGTGTAAGTGTAAAGTGTGGGGGCTTGTCCCTATGCAGGAGTTATTGTAGGTGTAGAGAGGAGGAATAGTTTTTATGCTTATACTTTCTCCTGTCATGAAACTCACTAGTCAATTAGCTGTTTCATTCTTACTTTACACAAGGCACCTTTTTCCATGAAACCTTTCAAAAATGATTAGCCACTGTCAAAGTGGTGATGTTTGTAACTGTATATATGAACTCCCTCCAAAAAAGATTTGATTTTTTTGCCAGCCTGGATCCAAAACATCTCCTGAAGTTGGTCTTCTGACTCAATAGAGTGCTGCATGGTGTCTGATGGTAAAGCCTTATCTTGTCTCTGCAGCACATTCTTCACCAAGTAAGAAAAATGCTGTGGCTCCTCTTGGAAATCCTTGCTCTTATTCCACATTGTTTCTAAGAGACTGACAAGTTCACAGGGCTTATGATGCCTGTGGAACAAGATGGTGCAGATTTCAGAAGAATGAAAACATTCTGATGAATGTTTTCAGAGCATTTAAGTAAAAAGTTTTGGTTTTTTTTTTTTTACAAAGATAAAAGGTATTGAATTTACTAAATTGTGTCACTGTCGGTATTGTGGGGAAATACCTTGGTCTGTTCAACCAGAGTAATTAATTATGTGTGAGAAATCTCATGAGACATCCCTGAGAAATGGAGCAAGGACACAAATAACTGATAAATGTACAGTCAATTCGTTTCAGGTAGCTCAGGTGAAGAGGGTAGGTCTAGAAAGGAGGCAACTAGGTAGAATTAGGTTGCTTGTTGGAAACATTTGAGCTAGGAAGAAAAGCTGGAGTGAGACCACTACAGGGAAGGGCAGACAATGTGCACATACTCAGATTCCTTTGCTGTTATGGGTTCTAGCCAACTAACAGTTTGCTCCTCTGCTTTCTTTTTCATTATATCATAAATATATCAAAATGTGCAAAAAATTAAGGTGAATAGTTTAAGGCTAAGTAACCTTTGAATTATTTAGAAACCACAACTGTGTTCTGAGGACCTTACCTCTATCTGGCTTCTAATTTAGCATGCAACTTTCCACCCTCAAAACCTACTGCACCAACAGAACCTGAGTTGGGATAAATTACCCTGATACTGGCCCATGTCTAATAGATGCAATTGAAATATAAGTGAACAGGTCAAAAGAGAAATATTTAATGGGGCTGTTTACCAGTCAGTGATGGGAACAGAAAGCTCAGAATATGCCAAGACAGAGTAGTTAGTGAATCTGTCATACACATAAATCAGCCACACTCCCTCTGCATTTCTAATTGTCTCCCTAAAAAGGTTTTAGTCAACCCCTTGAAATGAAGATCTCACAAATGCATTTTTATATCTCCTGTTTGCTTTTACTTATGCAAATTTGTTCAAGAGAAACAATGTACTCAGAATGTTCTAAAATTTTTAAAACCTACAGATGTCTGTGGTATGAGAGTATGTAAAAAAAAAAAATAAAAAAAGACAAGTTTCAAGGCTGGTTCCAGGTATAAGTAAAAGAGGGCTTTGGTCAGAGCAATAACAGGGTTTAGGGAGAATGATAGTATGATGTCGTATCTTTATGGCATCCCATTTCAACTGTAGCTTACATAGAAATGAAGAGTTAGATTGACTGAAGACTGCTTTCATCTCTGCAATTTTTTGCTGTTTTTTCTTGTTATTCAATTAATTTCTTAAAAATTATGGGAAATTGAAATTAGCTTCCTAGTGTGCCTGAGTCACTTTAAAAAAGGTGAATCAACCCTCTGAATAACTCTGGTGGCCAAAGCAATAATTAAACAGCTTTGGAAAATCTGGACCATCCTTCTGTGAGTAAATGTTGGCTTTCAGTGCTTGGGCATCCAGCAAGCAGCCAGTACCCTGGGGTGGTTATCCTAGTTTTGGCTTCAGACACACAGTATGAACAAGCTATACTTGAAAAAGAAAAGATTGTTGTATGGTCTGTCACTGTTCAGGACATATATATCTTGGAAAAAATCTTGTTAGGCTTAGAGACTTTAAGATTAGGCATGAAGCTATCAGTCAGGATCTTGTGTATTTGACCTTCACACTTGTCTTTCACAGCTGTCAATACAGTAGACTCACAAGAATTAAAGTGAGAGCAGCTCCTGCTGTATCTGGAGGTGCAGGTCGGGCAGACTTCAGAAGACATCTCTGTCTGCTTTTCAAATGGTACATTCATGTCTGCCAAACCAAGAGCACAGATTTTTTCACTCATTCTGAGTTTGCCAATGTAGTTATACCTCTCTATTTGATATTGATGTTTAACATTAAAAGCCAAATATAGCTGTGTATCTGGAGGCTTACATTATTTTTTTCTGTGCTGAGCCTCTGCTTTGCCTTGAAAAGGTCTTGGCATACCTGGCATCTTCCATGAGCACTAAATTACCACACAAACACTGAAGAAAGATATAAAAATCAAAACTCTGAATATAATACAGTGAGTTTATGGAATTCTGCATTGCCTTAAATTCACTACAGAGCTCCTGATCATGTCAGTGGGCACTATATGGCCCCTCGTTTGTCAGACCATTTAATCTCAGTGCCTTAGCACTTCGTCTTTTGGAAAACATCCTGCAGAGTTTGATTTACAGCACTGTAGAGCTGATTAAAAAGTCACTCGTTAAAAAGGTATCTTTTATTATAATTGCTAAATATTTTTGGGGGTGGTTAGTAGGTTTCACCTTTAAAATGATGTATGAATGCTGGCTCTTCTCCCAAGCTGTCGAGTCAGAGCCACTGGTTCTTAGATTTGCACAGAAGTGGCAGAGCACTTGCAGTGCTTTGCATGTTCATGTTTTCTTTTCTCAAATAGAGGAATGTCTGGCTTATTGTTCTGGCTAGGGCAGAAACTGAAAAACTGGCTAGGGCAGAAACTGAAAAACTGGCTATCAGTCCAAGGTACCAGTTTCCTCTCTGAACTGGAAGAAGCTATTTAACTCCTCCTCTTCCCTTTACAATAGCTAGACTCAGACCTATCTGCCATAAAGTGTTCCAAGACTCCTGTATAAAAAGCATTACACAGTTTCCAACTAGCTGTTGATTACAGGATTTAATTCAGTGAACACTGTGAAGAGTGATAATTCTTTTCTCAGAAAAATGAAATGATGTTGTAATGGTGCACTTGCTCTTTCCGTGCCTGCCTTCTGGGGTGATCTTGGCAGCTTTTTTTCTTCCTCTACATCTTTATTCCTCAAAGTATTGGTGGTTTTGTGCTGTGTTCTTCAGTTTGCAGCTAGATACATGGAAAGAAGCTAACTCTTAGTCCAGATTTTCTTCTTGAGTCTACATATGTCCCATGAATTACCGAATTATTTAGGATCCAAAATCTTTTCCTAGAGGATCTGCTCAGATGTAAATGGCATCCTCCTCAGCAAGATACTGTGACACACACTCAAAAAAAACATTAGGGAAAAAAAAACCAAACCAAAACTACTACAGTATTATTAGTGTAGGGATGGAGATAGGATAAGATATAAAGGGAGACAACTAAGCTCATTTGAAACAAGAACCCAGCCAGGACTAGCAGTTACCTGATCTGCTGCAGATGTTTTAGACAGAGCCATACAGTGATCTGCTTTGCAAAGTCTTGATGAGGTCTGAAGGTAGTCATGAGAAGAAGGAAATCAGTCTTTGATAGGACTGAATCTGGGTTTCTAAGCAGGTTTCATGTCAGGACACATCCCTGAAGCAGCAGTTTCATAGCTGAGTTGGCAGTTTTAACTCAACTCTTGACTTGAAGTCTGCAGTCAGCCCTACAACCTCATCTTCAGAGTAAGATACTGCTTTTCTAGCAGAACAAAAGAACCATTAATGACACCAATTAACCAGTGTAATTCTCATTTACACCTCTTTATTACCTTCCACACACAGTATGTGATACATTATACATCCCATTAATTGTTAACATACACGCAAGTCAAGATCTTTTATTATACTGGGTCATCTATCATTGATACAGAGATACAGATATTTTATAGCTGAGCCAACTAATGCTACTGTAGAGCAGAATCTATAACCATTTTTACATCAGATCTGATTGTGTTATTAAGCCCTTTAGAAATGCTTCATATGTAATTTGGCCTCCTCCCAAGAGGTATTTTTTAGAGGGTAACAAAAAGTGGGATCTGGGGTAAGCTGTACTCATTTGGTGTTGTGGTGTGTTTTTAAAATGAAATTTTTTTTACAATTTTAAAGCTAGAGGTGGGGCATTGTTCTGTTGCACTGTAAATTCCACTTATTTAACAAGCATAATAGTTTTAAATTAACTGCAAACAGAGGAATTAGTGAACAGACAGCACTGAAGATGAATCTACATGGGATTTTAAGTGTCAACGACTTTGCATTTTCAAAGTGTAGAAAGTTAGAACTTATAATGCAATAGATATAACATGTTTTGCTTAACCCCAGCAGAACTTCATTTGTCAGTTAGGTGCATATCACCCATGTCCAGCAGCATTAATTTGAAGCTTGGTTTAGATACCCAGATCATATGGCTATTCCCACATACTCTGATCTTCAATTCCATATTATTTTTTCTCTCTCCTTGTTTTGTAACAGCCAAAAATAAAATCATGTTTTCTCTCTAGAGGAAACATGAAATTAGATACAGGGGCTGTTTCTATTTTCTAGCTCTGACCTCACATCTGATTCCTGGTTTCTGTTAGTGCACGTTGTTAAACCTGCAAGCCTTGGCTTGGGTCTTGAAGCCCTTGTAGCCACTGCAGCATCCCGGGCAGAGGGGCTCAACAGTGCTGAGAAAGGGGCTCTTCCTCCTGCTCCTTGCTGGCTCCACCAGCAGCTGTCGTGCCCCCAGCAAGTCTGGAGCTCAGCTGCCCAAATGCTCACCCTGCAGGCAGGCAGGACCAATTCACTGCTGCCAGGCTCCCAGGGAGCTGCAGCAAAGGGGCTCTCATGCAGGATGATTTTTGGAGCATCTACTAACAGTATCACTCCTCAGCTGAACCTGGAGACTAACTGGGTGAGTGCTTTTCTTCTACTTTGCTCCTGAGAAGTCTCAGTTAACAGCACCCTTCCCGGACAGAACTGGGACTTGCTTCTTAGAAACCAAGCAGAAACAATATTTTAAAATTTGATCTTGTGTCTGTAATGAAAACCAGCATTGCTTTTTACCTACACAAGGCTAAAAAATCACAGGGGCTGTTCTTCTAGTAGTGCCTGCAGTAAAAAGCTTAAACATGATGAAGTTTAGCAAAGAAATGGTTCAGGCAATAATTAAGCTGGCAGGTAACAGGAGCCAGAGCCCCTTGGTTGAAATGGGTGCCTGTGTGTGCTCTTCAGTGGTTAAAGGGAATCAAGCATCTTGTCTTAAGCCCTGGAGAGGATGGAGAATGCAACTGGCCAGATAGGTGTGTGTATCCTGCCTGAAAATTTCCAGTGGCTGCCTCTGCTAGCCAGTCTGGTTGTAATAGGCTGGTGGGCTTAACCTGAAATAATGTAGTACTTACATTTAGCCTTTTTAAAGAGAATCTCTGCAAGTGATTTCGAAACTGAATTTCAGTGGTGTCTGTGTGATGGTTCCTCTGTGCCTTGTACACAATGAAAAGACACATTGAGCAAATCCATCCATGGCCATGGACTGATGCAGTGACAGACAAGGAGGCAGATGTCCATCTCCTCTTGGTGCAGCTCCAGCCATGAGGCAAAGCACCCAGTCCGCTACCAAATTGAGCTGTAAAAGCTCTCTACCTGATACATATATTACTTCTTCATTCATATACAAGTTTACTGCAGAATAATATATAAAGAAAAGCATCTGTGCATCTGCTGTGCTGACTTGTACTTCTAGTACTGTAGTTCTGCCTTAGGCAGAATTCACAGAATCTGGTGCTTGGGAAGTGTAGGACCTGAGAAATTCTGCAGTCCATGTCTGCTGTTGGAAACCTCTTGGTAGCTGCTTGCAAAGCTGCTTGTCCCTGGTCCTGTCCTGCCAAGGAGAGTGGGCAGGCAGGCAGCCTCCTGCAGGCAACACCCCAGGCTTTGCTTGGATCCAGCCAGACCTGAGTGTCACTCACCCCAGAAAACTGCTTCACACTATTCTAAATCTAGCTTCCATTATCTATATTCCTTAATTAGAGCAAATGAATACTAATTATTCATGGCTAGTATTTTATCAAGATGAATGGCAGTAGCAGCTGGAGACTTAGCCCATTAGACTTATATCTGTTATATACAAAATGTTGATATCTTCACTTCATGTGTGCTATTCTGGTGCACATTTAGAATGGAAGTGATTTGAGCCTAATGCCATGTCAGTAAACAATTAAATATCACTGACTGGGAAGATGATGACCCTAAATAGGGAGCACAATATTTGAGGGAAAAGGAGGTTTGCATTAGCATAGCCCTTATAATAGGTGCTAAACATTTAAGTTCACAGCAGCTTACCTTTTGAGTAACTTCCCAAAACACCACTAACTTTCATTGTTTTCATTTTCTAAGTATGCATAATTTCCCTTTTAAAATAATGTACAAGAAGAAAATATTGAATTTTATCAAAAACAATAATTATGTCAGCTATGTTGAAGGCAGAAATACAGCAGTGAGTATTTTATATGAAGAATATGTATTTGATGATGTTAAGATTTAACATGTACAGTAGAAAAAGAAGGGAATCTGGGGTTTATTTTATTTTGTCTTTATTTTTCTCTTTCTGTATCACAAGGACCACAATTCTCCAGGCTAGCCAGAATTTCTTTAGCAGGTTGTAAAGATCATCTTAATTTGTGATGTGATTTTTGGACTGGTAGAATTCACAGCAATACTAATTCTAATTCCTAATATTAATCTTGAAGTTTCCATTATACCCAGTTAAATTTTTTAGGCTGCTCTTATTTTTTCCTTTTCTTTACAGCTTCCTATAGGAAATAGTTGCAGGAGATCTCTCACCCTCCCTCTCTTATACATCCCTTGGCTGTACTTGCCATGTGCTCAAAAATCTTTCTACATACATTCATTTTGTTCTTTTCACCTGTGAAGCATGTTGATAGTTATTGTGCAAACCTCAGCCTCGGGCTGCACTGCCCTGGATTGCACAGCTGAGCTGGCAGGGTCTGGTTTTGTCTCTGTTTATGTAACCCATCCCGGTGTCTTCTGCCCTTTTTACGGAATTAGCCTTTGTCTGACTTGCTTAATTTTAGCTCTCTTGTGTTGTTAGCCATGTCCTATCTTTTAATTATTTTGTATTCTATTTTATACCCTATTTTACCTTTTTTTTTTTTTTTTTTTTTTTTTTTCCTGATTTAAGATTCAGAGCATTTCTTGTAATGGATTAAAACACATTGAAGTCAAACCATAATTTGTAGATAAATGTTACATACGTAAAAAAAGCTTAAACTCCCAGGTTAAATGATACATTCCAGTTTCTTGTTCAGCTTTTAGTCTCTGGAAGCACAGACACACCAACAGTTCTGAAATGCTGTTCCCAGAAGGACTGACTGCAGAAGTAACACAGTTCCCAGAAGAACTGGGCACAGAAGTAGCATCCTTTTATTCCCTCTTGCTTTTAATCATTTCTGCATTTTAGGGATGGGGCTTATAAAGATCAAGTAGTAAATCCTTGCAGAGCTGAAAATACCTGGTCTTGCAGCCTCTGTGTCCTCTGTTCTGGCCAAAAAGCACTTGCTGCAGTTCTGGAAGGAACTTAATATCCTGTCAGTCTCACATGGGGGGGAAATTTCAAGCTGCCATAGCAGAAACTGGAACACAGCTTTAAAAGACTGAGCTTTTACAGTGTTTGCTAATAGCTCACTAATAATGCATTTTAATACCAAAATGTGGGATAGGGAAAAGTTCTGCAGCCTCCTATGGTGCCTCAGACAGGCAGCTGTGTTTGCTTAAGTGAAGAAGGCTGGGCACCCCAGAAACCCAGTGTGCTCAAGGTTTCCAGACAAGGAAACCCATCATATTTGCCTTTTTTTTTTTTTTTTTTTCCCCTGAGTAATCTTCTGAGTAAATCTACAGATTTATGATTGATCATTGAGTTGCATCCTTTATCCTTTTAAACTAAATCAAGCAGCAAAGCTTACATTACTAATACATTAGTATATATCCAGTCTGTTTGCAGCCTTTTTATTTCTATATATCTGTAGTATCAGCCCATGCCACATTCAGTAGCATTTTGAAAGTTCCTGTGCTCATTGATAGTTATATGGGAGTCAGAATTAGCTCTTTTAAAAACATGTGGTAGATTTGCAAAGAGGGGAAGAGGTTGAGAATATGTCATTTGAGATTTTGATAAAAACCTAGTGGGAAATTGGTTGGTGAGCCAGCTTCTGAATGAGCTGGAAACACAATATGAACAAAGATCAGCAAAGCTCCTCAGGTTGCCCAGAAGTATTAAGTGTTTCATTTGTGAAATCCCCAAAGTCTGCCAATACTTGAAAGCTTGGCATGATGCAGAAGGTGTACTTGCTAAGACAGGGTTAGCACAGATGGGAGCCAAAGAACTGAGAACATTTTTTGTCTCCATCTGATGAATCTTAAGGCTCCATTTTTGCAGGTGGATTCCAAAATAAGATAGCAGGTGGCATATTTAAGGAATTGAAAGAAAACCTGTGGTTTCACTGAAGACAGGTGATAAAATTCCAGAAGGGCTTGTATTTGCAGCAAGATCTTTAGGCCATGTTCTATATCATGTTCACTCTATGGAAGATATTTTAACCAAAGATGCAGTATCTCTGGTCCCTGTGGATGCTGCGATTCACAGGACGTAGTCACTGTAAAGAAACTTTTGGGTTGTGCACTTCTTGAAATATATCCAAACCACTGCAAACTATTCATTAGATAGGAAACAAGACAATTGTGAGCACCCTGGGCAGAGCCAGTTCTCAATTAGTTAAAATGGAAATATTGGAAAGAAATGTAGGTTGAAAATTAACATGCTGTTTAAAAAAAAATGGTTTAAAACAAAAAAGTTGTTATTATTTACTAAATATAGAAAACCCATGGATTCAACGTGAGTGTTACTATTATATAGGAAAGGAAAACTTTTTTCAGTGTTTCAAATCAGATGATTGTGGGTTTTATAGCTGGAACTTGAGATTCTCAGACTGTTTTGTGTAGGTGAGTTTTTCACATGTGAGAGAACCCCTGAAGTCTAATAGAAACCTTTTAAGTAAATCTTACAAAGCTCTAATCTCTCAAAAGCTCCCATGTTCTTCTCCTCTGTTCTTATTTAATTTTTAATAAGAACAATTCCATGCAGCTCTAAAGCATGGCTCAATTAAGAAATATTCCTACCAGGCATCTTTGAAATCTTGGGAGTTTTTCCTTTTTTCTTTTTTGACTTTTTTTTTGTTTTGTTTACGGCTACAGATCTCGGATTTGGTTGGCTGGAGTAGAAAGAAGGAGTTTCTCTTTAATTGCAAGCTCCACTTCACACTGTTATTTATAAGCAGACAAAATAACTTTGAAAGTCTCATGTTTTATGCTCGGAGACTATTGAACACATTAGTGTTGTATTCTGAAGTTACAAAAAGGGTCTTTGATCCAATTCTCTAGACATTATCTGCCCAGGAAGTATCTCTAGGTCATGAGAAGTAATTAAAAAAAAAAGTCAGAATCAAAATTTCAAGCCCAGGTATTTTATAGTAATCAAACTTTAACTGTTTTATGATTCACTTTTATTTTTATAGTGTATGGCACTCTTCTTGCTGCTCTGTTTAAGCTTATATCAGCATTTCCATTATAAAATGCTGCTTTCAGGGGTTTATAACTTAGCTGAAAAAATTTACTCAAGTTTAAGATGGCATTATGACCTGAGTGGAAAATCATGTTTGTATAAAATACGTGTCTGCCAATACACATAAAATTTTTGGAATCATCTTTTGGGCTTTTAGAGCAGATTGCAATGGTGGTGTCTCATCAAAATACGCATTGTTAATGATGAGAGAAATAAACTGTGCCTGAAGCTATCTCACACAATGGTTGTGGCAGGTTTCATTTTCTGGTCCAGTGTTTACTGAACTCACCCTGCCTTCTCACAACTGGAATGGAAAGAGTTCTAAGGCAGAGATGCTTGTATGTTTGTGGACTTCCTTGCTTTTCTCCCCAGCATCACCACAGAACAGACAATATGGTCATAGATCTCAGTTTGGATGGTTAGCAGATCCTGTACTTGTTATTTCTAGTTGATTCACTAGTATCCAGTATAAATAATTGTGTAATCTGCCTATTAAAAGGGTTGGTGAACTTTCAGTGTGATGCAGAATCTGTCTTCACTTCCTATGTTTGGATAGAGTGGGGATGGGCTGCGTTCTGTGATGCTGACGGTTTCGATGGTTACGTGTCAGTGCTGACCTGATGTCTATAAAATGCCTTGATGTGTTATCCAGAGCATGAAAAATATAAAGAACATATGTATTTACCTGTTGCAGAGCAGTTTTGCTCTATAAAAGGAAGCAATATACTTTTTACAGTGTTCTAGAAATATTTTATTTTAAAAATGGGTAACAGACCCTTTTTTTAGGGGAGGGGAAAGTCTGGGTTGCATTTTTCTAACCCAAACTCCACAAAATTCAGAGATTAGTGACTTTCAGTTCTGGTTTGTGGTGTGGGGTGTCTTCTCTGCCTTTTCAGGAGGTTGTGGACACTGCTCAGTGATCTGAAATGCTTGGCTTTCCTACCCCCACTGCCAGAGTATTTCACTCAGTCTTTTGGTTATGTTTCCTCTCTTTATGGTTTTGTGGGGTTTTTAACTTGAAGGTATATGGCAAAATGCCATAAACCATGGAGATTTAATTTTCTGCATTCCGTTTTATTGCACACTTGTATCTTAATGAGAAGCAGCTTCACAAGTTATCTTCCAAGCCCCATGAGTTTTTAAATACAGCCTTTGCTAAGCTCCACTTTTGGGATCAGACATTCCCATTTGTGCAAAACTCCTACAGCCAATGGCCAGCTGCTATCAGGTGTGGCCTTCTTTCATTCACTACAAATAATATAAATTCAAATCTCTCAGACTTATTCAGCAGAAAAAGCCATCTCTAAGGATAAATAACACATTAACAAGGTACATGGATGCTGGATAAGGATGCCCATAGCTTTCCGAGTGGGAGGAATTAATGGGTCATTGATGCTGGTAATCTGGTTACCCCAACATCACCCAGCAGCACACCTCAAAGCATCTCATAGGTTGAAAAAGAAGTTTACCCAGAGCTCCGGGGGACAAAGAAGTGGGGTGGAGTAACAGTGGTAGAAAGGGGGGAATTGGGAGTACTATCCAAGTGAGAGAGAGAAAAATTGACTCAAAGCAGAAAACTGTTAACTTCATAGATACCTACAGCCTGTTTTTCCAGCACAACTGTTAGAGGATGTTTTTTTGCAGTTTGGAGATTTTGAGAGATTCTTGCTCTTGTGCTGCTCACCCCCTCCCCCCTTCCCCCCCCCACCCACTGCAAACAACACTGAACAGAGACACCCATTGCTTTTACTTTGTGAATCAACCTACTGGAAAAATCAACTCCCTGGTGACACTGATGGATTTGAAAGTGTTCTACAATAACTGCATGCTGGGTTGGGGTTTTTATAGGGGTTTGGATTTTTTTGTCTTCTGTTTGATACAATCGAATTGATTTAACACAACAGAGGATCTTGCATGAAGAAAGAAGAAGCTCATGCCAGAGAAGTCTGTGACAGACCAGACCATCTTATTGCAAACCATTTAGTTGGTAAGGACCAATGCCAAAGCATTAGCCTAACTGAGGGTGAGGAAAAGTCATCAAACTGACACAACTACTTTTAACTAGGACAAGAAAAAAAACACAGACAATTAGATCTACTGTGGCAAGTTAGGAAAAGGCCAAGTCTCTCACAAATGTGGGAAAAATCAGAAGATGACACTTCTGCAAAGTTTGAAGAAAGCTGACAGATTCTGCTCCCCTTCCCCTCCCACATGGGGTATTTAGGCATTATAGATGTATGAACAACTTACTGGCTTAAATTTATTTTTTTTTCCTCCTAAGTGCTTAGTTTCTTTTGTTACTCTTCTAAGAATGGTGCTTAAGAATTACAGCCTGCCAAAATCTCCCGAAAAGACAAAACTTAAGTTAGTTTGCCAAGAACAGTTGATTCATTGTGTGCTGTAGCCCAAGACCAGTCCAGTCAAGGAATAATTATAAAATCTCATCCTAGCTGAAGAAGCAGTAGCCAAAATCCATACTGTACTTGCGGTCTACTGGTGATGTTTTCTGTCTTGCAGGTACCCCATCCCCTTATCCCAACTTTGCCAAACTTGTGTAGGGCACCAAGCATTAACAGGTCCCTCTTCATTATGCCTGAGCTAAGTTTTCAGCAGTGATCTGGGAGTTCTATTTGGTTTATTCTTGTTTTTAATGGTTTGGTACTACAGTACTAATAATGAGTGTCATGGTAAGGACTGAAAACAATTCTCACTACTTTGCAATTTAGAAGAGAGACAGGAAAAAAAACAAACAAACCCAAACAAAAAAACCTCCAAAAAACAAACACACACAATACTTCCAGTTCTACAGTACACTCCCTCTGGTTTGCTTGCTCTAGAGAGATATTTATTACATCAGGAAAAGGAGCCAGAAGCTCTCTGTCATTAGTGAAAAATGCCACATGACTCCCTTGTGGTACAAATGCCAGATTATGCAATGCAGGATAGTTATTGTCTCTAAATATAGCATTGTTTGGTATAGAAGTGTCTTTGGAATAACAAATTTTCTGTTATGGACGTTAATATTATACTTTAATAAGGCCAAAATAACTGCAACAAATCTCAGATTTAGCTAAAGGGCATGCATTGTAAATTCAAGTTTGTTACTCTCACTTTCATAACTCACTGGAACAGTCCACTTGGTGACCCTGATTTACTTATCCTTGTCTTATTAGAAGTAGTACAAATACATTGTAGTATTTTGTTCTGAAGTGGCAAAACCACGTACTTAGCATTGTGTAAAACCTTCCCAATGTTTAATACTTTCTGTCAGACTACTGCATTCCTTCTGCATAATGGAAACAGCACCCACAGCTAGTGGGCTGCAAATTGCAGAACAGTTCATCACTCAAGACTCTCCAGCATATGATAGTATTGCAAATATTTATATTAACAGCTTTTGTGCTTGGCTGTAAAGATTAGAGATCTTACAGGGAGTACTGAAGGAATTACAGCTCTGAGGCACAGGGGGTACGACATACAGGGGATGGATCTTTCCTGTAAAAATCCAAGCTTTCTCCTTTTTTTTTTTCTTTTAAGGAAAGAAAAAAACATCCTTTCAAGTCTTCCCTGTTATGAAAGTCTCCATCACTTGTGAAACTAGTGAGAGTGTTGTCCTGCAATTCACAATTCAGTTGGAGTTTGATAGCTTTTGCTTTTGTTGTTGAAGTGGTGAAAAATGTCCTTGACTCAGATTGAAATGATTTTAGTGAGGAAGTAAAGGTATCTTTTGTTCTTGGTGTTTTGTGTTTTGGCTTTTTTTAATAGATACAGTACAGTACTAACATCATCCACTGTTGTCAGCACAAATATGAACTCATATGTTCATTGGGAGGTAACCTACTTATAAAAGAGCACCTTGGATGCTGAATTTTATATTACCTAGAGAAAATCCAAAGGGGAAGAGAAGCTCATCTGCTATTTCACTCATATGGAGGGTAGATAAATTTGATACAGAGAGGAAAGGGGACTGTGGCCAACTGCTGGAGAGGGGGCAATACTGTCCTGGTTTTCTGTGACAAACAGAATTGTGTGTTTACTAATGTCTTTTTATGGGCTGTATGAAATGTACAGATTCTCACTTCCCTGATAGCTATCCCTGTTCTAAGACCCTCCTATCCTAGAGTAAAAATGCTGTAATGGGGAAGTTCAGTAAGGCTTTCTATGTGAGTAGCTGGCTTAAGAGAGGAATGTCTTGATGGCCCAGTCAGGGCCCTGGCACACCCTGCTCCTCAGCAGTGACTGCAATGCTGAGGTTGAGGGCAAATTTTGAGTATTTTCATGCTTGTTTTACCAAGCTCTTAAACACAAAAGTCAGAGAATTGGCAGTGCAATGTGAACCCCTTTTTCAGGAAGAAAACACTTCATTACAGCAATAAAGGGTGTTACACAGATGAAAACCTGTGTCCCCTCCAGACAGCCTGTCCAGTGGGGATCCTGGCAGGTGTGCACATATTCAGTCATGTACCAGGTTTGATGGTGTCCCCATGAGAGACTCAGCTGAACAGGACTGTGCTGGGAAAAAATTGGAGATTTGGAAATAACCTCCTTCAGATACTCAAACCTTTATTTTACAAGAGCCAAGCAGTATTTTGCAAATGTAAACTTTTATGCCTGAGGAGTTAATGCTAGATGGAAACTTGCTTCAAATGGCCCATTATGACCATTATTTTGTAGTGTATGGAATGCCTGTTTGAAAGGGAAGAATACAGACAGCTGGCAGAGTCTCTGTGTAATTATTGTTTGGTACCATTTCCTTCGTTTAATTGTGAAGCAGAGTGCATTTGGCCCTTTACTGGGGTGCTGCAAGCTCAGAGGGTGTGTGAGACATAGGAGAAGTCTTTGCTGCCTGCAAATTTGAAGGTCCCTTTGAATTTTGAATGTTTTACTTTATGCTCCAGCTTACTTTTGATAGCCATTCATGAGTCACTCATTAGTGCGTGTAACAGTTATCAGATGCCACAGGAGCATGAAAAATTTCCACTCTAATAAACACTATTGTAAGTGTCACCTCTTTATGATGTGCAGAAGGATATGTGCAGAGGATTGCCAGCTTTTCATCTGCACAAAGTTTGATGCCCTTCTCTGGGGATCTCTGTTTTTTATAAACTGTCCTCCCCACGAGTTAGCTCAGTAAAGTCAAGACAGGTACAGTGTTCCCCAAGAAAATGATGGTCTGCTGGTTGCTGCATAGAGAAGCTCTAGAATTAAGGTTAGTGTGCTACTTTGGCGTCTTGCTCTTTGAGCAAAATGGTCTGTTAATAGCACAGGATTTTTGATGTTAGGCTTTTTTCCTAATGTTGAAATAGAGAATATACCATCCTTGAGACCAGATGCACCCCAAGTTCATTAAAAATGCAAGCACTCATGGAATGGATTTTTAAAGCAAGGTTTTTAAGAGCTGGTTCATCAGACAAGTAGAGTTCCCTAAAATTAGAGGCTGACCATTATAAGAGGCAGCAAAAGGAATTTCAGAGTACATGTGAAAAATGTGGCTGCAGCCATACCTGGAGAGGCAGCTGTAGTGCAGGAACAAATGTGTAGAGAGAGGCTGGGTCATAGTAGCAGAGTAGTAAAATAATAATCTTAAAATATCTTATGCCATCTTAACCCTCCTGTTAGACCTTCCGTGCTAGAGAAGTTAAAAATAACTGTATTAAAAATTACTAGCCAAAACAAGGATCTTTTAATTCCTGTGTGATTATATATGGTGCATAGATAAATCTAGCTTGTGTTCTTCTCTATATAGATAAAAAGTCTCTGGAAGACTTTGTTGCACTTCAACTTAGCTGTGGAAGCAAAGAGAGAATTTGTAGTCACCATCACATCATCTGAAAAACTGGACATCAACTTGTTAATGCATATGCACACTTTAATGTAGCAGCAGAATTTAGCAGAATAAAAAAAAAGTCAGTATTTATGTCATATATGTACCCATCTTAAGGCTGAGTTAAAAAGAACCCTGGAATGTAATTTCAGCCTATTTTGTGTGAGGATTGAAGAAAATTGACAAGTGATCCTGCTTTTTATATTGTTTTGTTGCATCTGGAAGACATAAAATGAGCAGGTGAAAATACTATTGCTGGTATATCAAAACTTTGAGTTACTGTCTTTCAAACTAAAACTGTGGCCATTCCCTGTGGATGGTGCCCATACTCATGTGTCCATTTCTTCAACAGCAGATTTTGGCAGGTATCACAGAACATCTCAGTAAATAGTGTAACCTATTTGTGACAATACTAGTTAGTTGAAAAAACAACTTCAAAAATACTTATCAATGGCCTGCTGTAGAAATAGAAAGATATACTAAGTGGGTGTCTGTAGGTCTACCAATGTTTCATTAAAGGTCTTTGTGATGGACCAGAGAAAGTGCTTATTACTGTCCCAAATGACACAAACTGAGAAGGGTTGCGAGTATGCTGGAAAAAGGGATTAGAATTCAAAGTGATATGAGCAGGGGAAATAACCTGAAGAGAAAGGATGCCGTTCAGGAAAGACAAGTTCAAGGTCCTGTGCCTCAGCAAGAGTAGCAGTTGGCCAAAAGGAATGCGGGGAAACAACCACTTAGTAACAGGTTCTGCAAGTCAACAGCTAAAGCATAAGGTGAGTGTGCGTCACCAGTACCATCCTGTGGCAAGCAACTGGAACATATGAAGACCATGGCCTTCCAGACATGGGAAACAATCCATCCATTTTGTCTGGTGCTCCATTACATGTCTTCTCGGGTACTGCAGTTTGTGCAGTGTGGAAAAGAGCTTAAAGAGTTCCAAAATATTTAAAGGAGAAAGACTTGGAGAACTCTAGAGGATGGGGAAAGATTAAATAAATTGGTATGGCTGTTACAGAAATGCAGCATTGGTATGGTCCTTTTTCACAATGCCTGCTTGCTGTTCCCTTCCCTCTATAGCCACTACCCTCACCCACCTTCTTTCCCCACCACTCTTTCTCCTCTATTCCCTTTTCCAAAGAAAAGTTGACAGTTGGCAGTTTGCAGGGAAAGCTGGAGTCTGTCCCTAGTGAAGAAAAAGTTCAGAAAAATGGAACAGGGGAAGTGGCTCTTCTGTAGAATGTAGAGAGTGCATTTTTTGAAATCTAAGGCAAACCATTGCTTCTGGTTGTTTGTATCATAGGTTGTTTCCATTGCCTATGTTGCTTTCCAAGTCCTCTCACCAGCTGAATTTTGGCTCTAGAACTGTATTTTAATATAATAGCTGCTAATTTTATGACCTACAATAACACTTCTAATTGCATGCACTAAATGGATGGCAACCTCATCTCATGCTTCTAGGTTTTAGAAGGACATTAGAGAGCAATAATCTTTCTGTTACAGCCATTATGTTCTCATGTCAAGGCTCACACCAGAGGCCTGGGCCAGCACCCTGTCTGCAGGGCCAGTGGTGGCCACAGGCACCATCACACACTGCCCTGAGCATCCCTTGGCCACAGCTCAGGCTGCCTCAGCCAAAACTGCTGTGATGGATTTGCCTTCTGTGAACTTGCCCACTTGCTTTTGAACCCTTCTAGAGCCTGAAGGGCTGATGCTATGGGACACATAAGTTGTAAGGGTCTGGATTAGTGTGTATAGAAGAGCATGCATCACATTAGATAACAGTATTTCATGACTTGTATACTGAAAAAGCAAGGACAAGTACCAGTTATTTTAAGTTCTAATTTACAGTTCCAAATTAATATGAAACTATTTTGGAATACCAATACATTTTTTTTTAATTTAAACAAATCTAATTATACTAAATGAAAGATTTATTTAGCTAACTTGGTAATGGTAAATGCTTAAATATTTTAGATGTCCGAGATAAACATAATAAAATGACTCTGTTTAATCTACAAATTAATCAAAAAAAATAAATTGCATTTTAATTACATTGATAAGGATCAAGCCCCAGTATGATTGGCATATTTCTTCCCTGAGACAGCCAAAAGGCAGAGAGAAGCAAACACTATGGGCCAGATTCAGTTTACTCCTTACGTCACTGGAGGTTTTGAACAATTCCATGAAGCTTTGTACATGCATTTCTAATTTATATTAATCTAGCTGAGCAGAATATGGCCTTGTACCTGAAACTGGTCCAGCACATTCCTACGCTGAAGATGACTCCAGTAATGAAAATCTGTCTTGCAAATGACTCATTGTAAGAAGACTGTGCTGAAGATGTTGAAAATCAGGATGATGCATGTGAAAATGAAATTAATCAATATGAAGATGAGGATCAGCAGTCTATCACAGCAGAGATGTTTGATAATAATGAAACTGGGGAAACAGGCACTGCTAAGGAAATACATGAAATTGCAAGAAATGTCAGTGATGGTAATGAATTAGTAGCTATTTCCAGAAACAGAAGAGACTGAGGTTGCAGACAAAGAAAGGTGTGCTAAGAAGTTGTGATTCTTACAACAGTCCCAGATTTAGGGAAAACTTGGTGATGTAAATACATGTACAAGAAAAAAAAAGCACAGTTACTTCATCTCTGTCTGTGGTTCATTCAACTGTGCATTCAAGTAATTGTCAGGTTGGGTAATTTCTTATGCAAATGAATGTTTGAGAATGTTCAGACAGATCAACCCTGGATAGGGTAGTGGGATACAGCTTGTACAAATTGACTTGTTCTGTCGTGCCTCTCTCTGTCCCCAAACTTGCAAGGAAAAATGTTTTACCAATGGGTTAAAGCCACAGTGAATGTTATCAGTGATCAGTACTGCACTATTATAAAACCAAAGTGAACAGAAGTAAGATACTGCTGCCTTTGGCACTTCTCTGCAATGGAATACCCTGGTTTTTCTTTGCTGCTTTTGCAAATCCATTATGGATTGTAATCTATAGGGCTCAGGGACAGCAAGTTGAAAATCACTTCAGGAGAAGGGAGTAGAATAGAGACTGGTGGATCCAAGCCTGACATCTCTTTCTTTAATAAATAGCTCTTTACCAGTTTGGGGAACTTATGCATAGGTTATGCTTTATTGGCATACTGACTGATACATGGAAAGGCTCCTTGGAGGCCTGGGATAGGTGCTTTCATAATGCATTGTATAAATCTAAATATATATCACTGTGAGCACAGATAAGTGATTGGTGGCAGAACTGAGGAGCACTGAACTAAATTTGACTCCAAATGAAATTCATTCATAAACCTGGAAGAATGGGAGAAAACAGATCAGGAAGGGATTTTGGAGACAAAAATTCCAAAAGAGAGTAAACTAAGGTCATGACTTAATGTGCCAGTTCTTCCCCATATCATTTTCTCTCTGGTCTTTTCTGTCTTTCTGAAATGAAGTAGACTAAATTATTTTAATTCTTTCAAAATCTGAGATAACAGACAGAAATGAGCAGCTCAGAGCTGATTGAAAGACAGATGCAGCAGAAAACAAACATTTGGTGGATGGGAAGGAAGTGGGCAATAAAAGTCTCACTTGTCTGTTCTGTGTCCTAAGCTGCAACTTTTACAACTCCATTGCTGCAAAAGTACCCAAGCCCATCCCTGGGCTTTTACTGTTGATTTGCAAGAGTGGGAAAGCCCTGATGTTTCCACTTTAGAGCTGTGGAACAGAAAGGAGCAAAGAAAATAAGGGCTGGGGTCTTTAATATAAATAGCCTTTTCAGAAGGAAACTAGCAAAATCTGAGCAGATGCTAGCTGATGGGAGAAAGAATTGAGAAGTGGCTCATTTCCAGTCTCCTATGGAAGGAAGGAGAGGTCTCCTTTCTCTTGCAATCACAATCTGCTGTGACTTCCTAAATGTGCCCATGTCATGTAAGGTGCAGTCCCTCACCCAGCAGTGCAAGGGCACAGATAGGAGTGGTTTTGCTCAGGACAGGAGAAGTAAAAAGCTTCCACAGAACCTGAAAACTGACTTCCACATATTTTCAGTATCCTATCGTGACCTAAGATTACTTTATGGCTATAATGTAGAGGGGGAAATGAATCTGGGGGATAGCAGGTGGAACTTGGGGCATTTGCTCATTTTCCTAGAGCTCATGCAATAGGCCAGGCTCTCTACAGGAGGGGGAGTCTCTTTTTGGTACCACAATCCTTAAATCTAGCTGGAACTGAGACACAAAAAGGTGTCAGAAATTTATTAAATGTTTTACTTATTCTTACACATATGGAACACCCAGGTGTCCAGGTGCCCATTACAGTGTGACCATAGTTACTGGCCTGAGCAATGTCCTGAGTTTGCAGGGAGCAGTGAGATGTGTCAGTACATATCCACAAGAATAATTATAATTAAATCTGGGTGTGTTCCTCAGGCTGCTGTCTTGGTTTCTGCTGACTTTTAGAGGGCTTTGAAAGATTCCTGCAACAGTATCAAACAGCTCCTAAGTGACTTTGAAGTTCAAGTTTCATTGCTTCTCGTTGATGTTTTTTGGAAATATTTTAGCTGTTACTGAAAGTAATTTATGCTTGCTTTAAGGTGCTTTTGCACTGCTAACAACATACAAGACAGCCATAGCTCAAATGAGACTCATCCCTTAAATTCTGTCAACTTCTACTTAGACTTAATGGTGCCTGTAAAACTGCTGACCATATCAAGTCTCCTTTCAAAATCCCAAGTTAGGAACCCATACATGATGATTATTCTTGCAAGTAAGAGCTTCTGTGAGTTTCTATAGATGGGTTTTGTAATAACTGGCTTGGGCTCATCTCATCTTTGACTCTCTGCATTTGAGAGCTCTTAAAATAATCAAGATATACTCATGCCTATGCAATTTTAATAGAGCAAATCTCTCTGTATATTTTGATTTCTTAAATTCCTTTTAAGTGGACTACAGAGAAACAAAACTGATTGTTTATCAAATCAAGCCTTGGAAAATGCTTTACCCCTTGAGGTCAAGAAAAAAATTCAACTATTTTAAGTTATTTTGAATTCATGGTTCTTTAAATCTTCTCCAACCTTTTCTTCCTTTGTTCTTTATCCAATACCACAAAAATGTAATAACAGCAAAAGTAGACAATACAGATTAGACAACCTGGATAATATTTAAGCATGTGCTCAAGTATTTTCTTAGTGGGCTTAAGTACTGTGCTCTAGTGTGTATGGCATTTTCAGCTTGGTGGATAGATGCTCTTTTCTGAAGTTGTAGGGATAACTGAGAGTTTACAGGAAAATAGGATTTTTTACTGCACAACATTTTACTTTATTATTTTTAAAATATATTTTCATATTTTTTATTTTTTTCAAACCATTAGTTTGAAACCCCCAACTTCTCATTTACCGTATTTTTCTTGTGTGCAAACATTTTCCTTTTTATTGTTAAACAAGATACAGTTAGGAGGTGCTCAGCAAGCAAAAAAATCTCTCTTCTCAACTGCTTTTTTAAACTTCTGTGGTCACCTTCCCAAAAGTTATCTGTACAGAAATTAATTTTTTAACCATTTTGTAAAAATCTGTCCAGTCCTAATCACTGCACTTTTGTGCAAACTCATATTTGTGTTCCCATAGTGATTACTGCAGTCAGAATTTGTTCTTCAGAACTGTAAAAACAAAACATTAAATTGGGATAAATTAGCCTGGGATAAACTGGGATGAAAGGCCACTTGTTTTATTTTAGGATTACATGGAAGGCTTGGTTTGATCTATATATCAGGTTTAAAGATTGTTCAAAGAAAAATCCTTCATCGGCAGAACAGTATGAGCTGCTATAATTTTTAATTTTTATTGAGCCCTTTTAGCACCAAAGATGACCATAAGGGAAAAACAGACAAAAATATTGCCCATTGTAATAAATAATTTGACTCAAGTTTCAAGCTTGTTATTAAATGAAACTTGAGGTAATCTTCTAAGCGGAGCTTCAGGGCACCTGTGACTTTTAAATGGAACTATTCTGTTTCTAGGGAAATACATACCTTTAAAAATTAAGCTGGAGGCTAAAAGCCTCAAACAATAAATCTCCCTCCAGCTCTCTTCTCTGGGGACATATACACTATGCAGCCTTCAAGAAGGGCACTTAGCCTATCTGGGTGTCTTTTCTCTGGTGTTAAAAGTTCTTTTATAAGGAACATCTGGGTATGTCTAGACCTTTATGAGTTTTCAGAATCCAAAATATCTTCCTTTTGATATAGGGTTGGCTGTTGGCTGCTGGGATGTTCTCTAAACAGCCTCTGTAGCTATTAGGCACTCAAAATGTCAGACTATTTCTGCTGTTCTGAAAATAACTGTTCAGCCCCAAATGGATACACGGTTTGAATATAAACCTGGGTTTTTAACAAAGATGTCTGTCCAGCATAGCACATTAGATGTTCAGTTACTTGAAATTTCCATTTCTTGTGAGGTATCCAGACACTCAGCATAAAGGAGGCACAGAAGATCCTCCCTGAAACAAGTGGGTTTGTCTTCTGAGAAATGTTTAAGTACTGGTCATGGTGCTAAACCATGGAACCAAGGAGTAGCTGCTGATTAATTTAGCACTGTCCATTCTGAACCCCTGATACAGGAATCTGGAGTAAAAATAATAGCTGTGTAACTAATGCATAAGTACAAGAGAATGAAAAGAATGTTTCACAGGTAGATGCATTCAAATCTGTGGTGTAAACTTCTATTCTGAGGAGGGTCTCAGCAGCCTCTTTATGTTGTGTTTCTCACTGTTACAGTGGATTCTCTTTATGCTGGGGAATCATAAATGTTGCAATAGCTGGGCCTGTTGTACAGTGCTCTGCACCCACATCCCCAGGCAAATGAGGAGCCCGTTGGCTTCAGCTCACTCCTCTCTCTGTTTATACCCTTGACTCTCCCAGAAGTTGACCTATGTAGCTGCTCTTTGCTTTTCAGTTTATTACAATTTTAGTATTTTTTTCCATACAGTGATTGCTTCTATGACAATCCTGACTAAACCCTGCAATATAATGTAAACAACAGAAAGGTATATAGAGAGCTAAAATAACTCATTATTGCCAGTTATATGCTCATCAAAATCCTAAGGGGGCTGTGACCTGATTGTAACTTTTTCCCTAGAGCCATACAATAATTTTAGCTGCGAAAGGAAATTTTATGGCGTGTAAGATTAGCCCACACTAATGCAAGGTCAAAAATAATAGAATCAATAAGCAAACTCAATACTGTTAACATTTTGAGAAAATTACTACTAGAAAACAATGTCAACAACAGATTGAAATGGGTCTCCAAAGTTGTCCTATTGATTTCCTTTCAGATTCATGACAATCCAACTCTTTTTCCTTCGCAATATGGTATCTATTTTTCTTTCTTTTTTTTTGTTCTTTGTACTTTAGAGCCCATTTTTGTTATTTTAGCTATGAACATTTGTTAGCTTATTATTTAAAAATATGGCAAAATTAGTGTCTTTAAGTTTATATTCTGAAATAGACAAAAGCCTCTGATGCCCTTCAAAAGTGGTTAGAAAGCCTAGGGCTATTTTCAAGTTTTAATTCTGTTAGTAATGCACCAGCACAAAATGTGGGGAGGAGGAGGGAGGAAATTGAAAGCTAGCTTGACATTTGTTTAGAACTGTCAAAATTAAGTATACTAAGAATAGGAGAGAAGTAAAATGCTTCAACATATATTTAAGTATTGCATTTCATATCAGTAATGCTTTGCACTAGCAATGCTATCACAAACTCTTTTATGTCTTTGAAGTGAACAAATTAGAATTTAATTTTGAGTTTCTGGGACAGATGTTCCACATACAGCAAAAAGCAGACTCAGAGCAAGGAAGAAGGGGAGGGATATATTGTCCTTGTGTCAGGGATCCAAATCCAGGTCTGGGGCTGTGGCTGGACAGGGTAAAGTATTACTCCCACCACAGCTGATGAGCTTGTAAGGTATAAAAGGTAAAACAAAATCTCACTATTGGTCTAGACTCTTTTGTATCCCCTTGCTGAGATATCCTCTCTACTCAGGGAAGCACCCTGAAAGCTCCTGCTTTCCTTTACACACACAGGTGTTAATGCTTTCCACAACTGAGCCTTATGTTTTAAAGCAATGTCTTGTTTGAGTCAGTGATCTCATAGTTAGAGGAAAGGTCTCCATGCAACTGCTCCTCCTGTGTTATTTTGAAGCCTGACTTTTGCAGGCTCAGGGTATAAATGAGAGATCTGCAAGTTCCGGAGCTGGTGTTCACATCCTTTGAAGTCCTAAAGTCAAAATTTGAGGACCTGGGATTTTAATTTAGGTATATCTCAAAAATGAATTTATTGTTAATCTAATTCATCTATTGTTAAAGTTGTTTTTAAAATAGCAGGTTGAGCTATGCACTAAAAATCTAATTTTAAAGTTTTTTCCCTCTAAAAACACCATATGAGGATTGAGAGAAAGTTTAGGCCATCTTTGGGATATCTAACATTTTATTTTTATGCATATACACCAAGAGCTTTTTGCCATTGTAAGGCAACACGTGCTGCTTGAGGGAAGTGAAACTTGTAACTAGAATATTTTCTCTCTTTGGAAATGACTTGGCTTTCTGAATTGACATTGTGAAATCTACTTTGCAGCTTTAAATCTATATATGTACTACTGATTACATATACTGATATTATATACTTTTTAGAATACCTGTACTGGTATTTTCTCAGTAAATTCAAGTGGCTTTCTTATGGGATTGTACCAAATCAGTCTCCAAAGATTAGCTGTCATTTACAAGCAACCTGAAGCTATATTCAGATCTACTTGGTTTTCTTCAGTGACCACGGAGGCAATCTAGCTTATAAACTCTGTGGGGTTTAATTTTGTAGATATTGTGCTTAAATTGGATAGCTAAAATGAAGTGAATCTGGGATTGTGTCGTATTCTATGTAATGGACTTTGGGCTTCTTTCAAGTTCAACAGCTTTGCTCATATCTCTGGTATCTCACAGTTCCTTTCTTCCTCAAACTAAATCCTTCCTGGCTTTCATTTGTAATAATTATACTAATTATTTTCAGGGGCAGATGTATTGTGCAGTCCTGAAATGGCCATTGCTGTAGCAGTGTCTGTGTTTGCAACAAAACCAAGAGCTTCATTTCTTACAAATAGGGCTTAGCTTGTCGTAAGGGCAGGCTACCAAAAGTTCATTTGAACAAGACACTTTTCTGCTAGCCTTCTGCTACCAGCTGTTTGGGTTGCCAACAGCTCTGTAGGCTGGTCTTAGCCAACAAATTATGATGGAGTTTGTGAATCTGATCAAACTTTGACAGCAACCCAGAACTTATTGAAATGCATTTCTTGCCATTGCTGGAGAAAAAAAAAATAAGAAAGAAAAAATGCCACTGAAGGGAGTTGTCACACAAAAGTGTGTGGTATGAACTCAGGGACCTAAAAAATCAATCATGGCAATTATTTTACTAAATTATTTTAAACTGTAGTGTGTCCAGAAGTCTTTCTGTTAAATGTCTGCTGTCACAGCAACAAGCTGTGCTGTTTCCATCTCTGACCTTTTTCATGTTAAAATGCATGTCAGTATGTAAAACAGAAGCACTCCACACAGAAGATGACTGTAGCAGTGCTGTGCTTTGCTGCACTGAAGGTCCTGGAGATACATATTTTGCAGGAAATGAGTATAATGGGACAATTCGCCATTTAGTTAGAGGGGAAAAAACCACAAACAACAAGCAAAGGTTGCTTTTTTCAACATTTGTTTTGTCATGTTCTTTTTTGCTGTGATATATTGGAGGCAACAGAATGGATGACTTAAGTGGCACATGCAGAGAATGGATGACTTGATGATGAAGTGTGAAATGACCATTAAAGCACTGACCGTTTATCCCTAATACTCTATTTGGAGTTGAGATCTAAGTGAAATGAGTTTAGTGGTTGCAGCTGAATACCTAGTGGACAGGAGTCCATATGTCATAGAAATCTAAATCAGACGGTGCAGTTTAACATCAATAACAGCATTGATTCTGAAGAGGTATGGGTCAGACTAATGGATAATAACATTAAGGATGTTAAGAGCCTCAAGGAAGATTTGGGAAAGCAATCTGGATGTTCCTACTGTAGGTCCTACTATTTTCTTTTCAAAATCTGCTCACACATAGGGGTGAAATACTCCAGCAGGTACCATTGGATTCTCTGGATTTGGGTTCTCTGCCATGGGTTTCTTGCAATGACATTTAAATGTAGTTTCTTAAACTGCATATACAGTTGCAGAATCTGTGAATGTCAGGTCCTATTCCACTCTTGCAATTTCCCTTTGTACTGCAGAAACACCAGGGTGACACTTTCTCTTGAAGCTAGACTAAAAGTTGCAAGACTACACCCTTAGCTCATGCAAATCAAAGGTGTGTTGGTTGCAGTGGACTGGTGCCTGTTTACATCAGATGCCCATTTGTACAATTTGTTTCCTATCTAATTGTTTTAGTATGAATCTTGCTCTACCTGCAGTGGAATGCCTTTTAGGGCTACATTCATGAAAGCTTGTAAGAAATTTTACAATACCTGAGTAAAGAAGCTATCTGGGAAATATTTACTCTTACCTGTGCTCTGAGAAACCTACATTGAATGTTAGATGGGTTCCATCATAGAAAACTTTGCAACTAAGAACTAACATCTACCCCAGGAGAGATTTTCTGGCCAGCAATAAGTGGGATTCTGAAATGAAGGATCACTGACATTGTATACAGAGAAAAACAGAGTTGCTCCTACAATATCTGGGGCTGGAGAAGCTGGAGAGAAGGACTGGCTGACAAAGAGTGGATCCAACAGTCCTCAAGGACCATCAGCATGAACCATGCAAACCTGACTTGATATTTATGGAGTGAGGTCAGGTCTCAGGTGGAAATAAAAGCTATCACTTGACCTTAAGAAAAGGTGTGGTGGGAGTGTCCTAAATATGCATGGGAGGTAATAGGTGTGTGAGGGGGGTCTATACATGTGCAGGGTTCTGGGTGTGTGGCACCGTGCTTGTGTTGCCCCTTCAGTGCTGGCCCAAAATAGTGCAAAGAAAATATAAACCACACAAAAAAATGTGGTAGGGAGCCATATCCTGAAGAGATGAATTACAGAGAAGTTGAAAAGCATGAAATTGAAACCTGGGGGATTCTGTTGCAGAGCCATTCTCAGAACCTGTATCTGATGGTCCCACACTTAAGTAACAACAGGTAGATAACAAAGTACTTTAAAAAGTATAGAAATTAGAAGAGAGCTCTTCTGTTTGGAGGCTCATTCCATTCCTCTCCCAGCTTTTAATCAGGCTGGTAATAACTGCAGGAGAGTCCCAGACCAGATGTGAACTGTTAGCTCTTCATGTAGAGTATAGAGTTATGTATATGTGACCAGCCACAATAAAGTTGTTCCAGCTTAAATCTGCTTAGTGGTTTGAAATCAGTAAAAGAGACCCTTTGAGAGAGATTTTAATTCAAGGAAGTGAGAATTGGTGTTATAGTTTCTTCCTTTTGAGATTTAGATTGATGATTAATGAAGAACAGTACATAGTAGTAAATTAGAGGGAAATTATATCCATTTTAAGAAAGAATTGAAGTGTGTGCGTGTGTGTATATATATCCACTTTCTCAGGGGTTTAAAATGGTAATTTTTAGAAAAATAATGAAATACTGTGTAATTGTGCAATCTCATATGGTGAGAGATGGTGTCATGCCCAGCAGTAAATGCTTGCCATTGACTTTCAGAGTTCTAATCAAAGAATGAAGAAATTTCAGTGTTCCGTGCTTGTACAATATGTGGTGTACAATATCAGGTAATTTGTTTAGCCTCCTCTTGTTGGAGGTTGGGAAGCACGTGCAGGGGCAATATCCATTTGGGATGCAAACTCATTGCAGCACATCTCATGTTCTCTGAGAACAGAGAGGAGGAATGACACAAGTAACTTTGTTGGAATCAGTGGGAAGAAGAAAATGTTGTTTTGTGCCTGTCCTTTAGTCATGCAGAAGTAGTCATTTAGGCTGATTAATGTATTTGAAGTAAAACAAAACAAAAGGTTCTGTGCTGGCTTTTGAAACATTCTGTGTATGTAAGCACACATTAGCTGGCAGGGCAGACATGCCAGCACAAATATGTTTGAGCAGGTATGAAGAAAACTCAATCAGATTTGCAGTAATTTTTGTTTTCTTGTTTATCTTTATATTGGTTTTACACTGTCTTAATTTGTGTATGAAACTGAAGCCAGAAAACTTGGTGTCTGGTCAGCTTGCAATTATTTTTCTAGCTAGAAATACCATCCCTGAGGAAAGAAAAAGAAATCTCTACAATAAACCTGTGGGGTCAGGAGCTATGTGAGATCATGGAAGAAGATGCTGATAGGGCCTGGCTGGAGGAGCTGGAAGTGTTACTACCCAGGGTAGTTCATCAACCCTTTCCCCTGGCATCCCCCTGTCAGAAGGAGCCCCATTTGTGGAGCCTGGCAGGCTGCAGAGCAATTCCACTGGATCTACCCAAACTCTCCTCCCAAACCACTGAAACCTGGGTGGATAATTCTGCATTAAAGTAGATGAAGAGTTCTTGGTGGATCCATCCTGCCAGCTCTGCTCTGGGAGATGTACCTGCAGCAGTGGGGGCTCTAACACTGGTGACTGGCAAATTGAATGCTTGTTCAGGTCCTAAATAAAGCGAGGTGTGTGTGTGTGAGATAGTGTAGGGGGGTGTAATACCAGGATGAATATATTGCCATGTGTGCCGAAAAATTTAAACTTAGCAATACATAATGCAGGAGCAGGCTTTCGCACTTTATTTCGGTATCTGGAAAGTTTCAGCCCTGGCATCATATCAATATTTATTAATGCATTGTGAACTAGAACCTGTGATTATTACTCATGCTATCTCATACTTTACAAGCTTCAGCTCTGAAGAATAAAATCACATCTGCTTTTGCTCTTCCCATATTTTATTCAATGTTTTAACAGCTTTGCCGTAAATATCTCATCCATTACGATTCAGTTGTGACTGTATCAACTTCACATCTCCTGTTTTATTGCTGTCATTATGGTTAAACAACGCACTGTTAATTCTGTTAACTAACAAGTTCATTGTTCTCAGTAGTCAGCAATCTCTGTTTGTTGCGTCCACAATGTTACTGATTGTAAATCAAAGCTGAGGACTGACTGAAGCATTTTCCTTCATTTGGAAAATGAAGATGCATTCTTTATAAAGACTGATTTGATAAAAGGTTAATTGTGATCCCAGGTAATAAAGCTTGCTGGGTAATTCTGATTTACTGAAAACAAAACCAGCTCTATCAGTTCTCTTCAGCTTCTGTTACAGCCCCCGGATAACAGCAGTTTTCTTACACACTAAGCTGATTGTCAAAAGTTGTAAACTGAATGCTGAGGGGAGGAGAAGTGGAACCACTGAAACTGTGACTAGAAAGAACACTAAAGAATAAAGTGGAAGGACTAATGTGTTCATCAGTGAAACTGGGTAAGAGCCTCATGCTGCTGGGAAACAAGAAATAGTTAAAGGAAATTATTATCATTAGATTTGAAGAAGCAGCAGCAGAGAGTGGATTTGTGAGACCTGGATTTGTGCTTTAGGGAAGAGTGGATGAAAGAAGGGTAGAAAAGTAAGTGGAGCTGATGATGGGAGAAGTAGAAGGCAAAGTCAGACAGAAAAGGAGGAAAACTATGAAATTCAGAAATGGGGAACCAAAAAGGAGCTGGCATGGAGGACTTCAGATAACTACAGTGTTGAGCAAAGGTAAATGGACAAGAGAATATTATTTTAAAAATCTGGAGGCTTCACTATGTGTTTTAAGAACAATTTCAGCCTCACCAGTACTCTGCGATGCACTACATCTGTCTGCTGCTGCACACACAGTTTTTCCTCTGCCTCATTCCTTCCCAATATTTGTGCCAGGATGATAGGAAGCAGCACTGCAGAGTCTGTGCCATCCTGTGCAGGACAAGAGCCAGGATGGCACACTAGGAGGAAACAAAGGAAGGGGCACACTAAATATGTCAGAGAGAAGTTTGAGCCATGCCAGAAAAAAAAAAACAAACCCCAAACAGTTCTGCCTCTCATCCTGCCAGGCTTGAAACTACTGAAATTTGTGGAACTGTTTTATACTGGCCCATCTCAGATAGAATTTCTGTAGAGAAGAGTACCTGCCCTTTTGAGGATATGTGAGTCAACTGATTTCCCAACATGAGTAAGCCTGTCTTCCTTTGAGAAATATCTAGTCGTTAGATTTAATTCTTTTTATGTACAATTCCTACAGGAAAATATACCTCACTTGTGGTTTGAAAGCTGTCCCCTGAGAAATCTTGCATGCCTAGTGATCATTTGAATTTCTTGCAGTCCTTAACTTTCTGCCTGTGTGTTAGAAATAATTTTAAGTGAATTTAATAAAATTCACAAATGTTATGTGCCAGGATATGATGAACTCACAGGAAATGTGACTTGGTTTTTTTTTTTCCTTTTCTTTTTAGTGATAATAAATACCAATAGACAAATACAGCCTAAAAGACAGATTTCTGAATGGGATTTTATTGGTCTGTTATCAGCAGGCAGTGTGGAATGCCTTGATTAAATAAGCTGGTTTATATTTTTTAAACTTCTGTGTAATTATAAATGCACAATAGGAAATAACCCCAGAAAGATCAAGGGCTGCCCTTGGAATTACATATATGGATATAGATGTATACCATTTTACAATTAAACCCTTATTTAAGAAATGAAAAACTTTTTTTTTTTTTAACTGAGGTTTAACTGCTTTAGAGTTTCTTTAGTATTTGTCTTTTTAATGTGGGAGATGTATTTCTTTTGCTTTGTGAGTATAGGCTGGAAAGGTTATTTACTATTCCTAGGTTACCTGCTGCCCATAAATAAATGCATAAGCAGGGGATGGGCAGCATCTGGTCTGAAGTGGACAACCTGAGATGTCCTTCCCATTTTAAGCACCTACATATCTTTAATTGCTACAGTAGGCCTGGGACAAGTAACCTGGATGTGTCTTCTAGCTAGTAAGAGGAAAGTGAGAGGAGTGCTTTGGTGCACTGCAGTCTGGGCTTGCTTTGCCTGTAACAGCCATGCCATGAAGTCCTCAGGATGGAGCTCATGGGGACCTCGTAGCAGCTGCTGTTCTGCAGGTTGCACAGAGCCCCAGAGGCAGCACACTCAGGGACACCTGGCTATATCTTTGGTGTATTGGCTCAGGAACTTTTGAGCTGGGAACAGCAGATAGCATGTTTGTCCAATGGGATGCTGGTTTCATTATTTTGTACAAATTGTGCTACAAGTTATATCAGTGTAAATCAGGCATTGTTCTTTATGCTGTGTGGTCTTTTGACAAAGAAAATAACCTGAGAGTGTAGGGGAAAGTGAGAATGCAGAAGGCCACATTTTACCTTCATATCCTTTCAAGTGTTAAGTTTGTTTGTCTCTGGCAAGCTTGGGATTGTGTCACTTTGCTGAGCTCTGTGTGTTTCTGCAGGTTTAATAATTGGAGTGGGAGTCCACTAATTCCCACCTCCCCTTTTGAAATTTAGTATGAGCTACTCTATCAAACACAGCACACGATGTATCAGCAGCAATCATTTTACCTAATAGTGCTACTTTTTACAATAGAATTTAAACATGGAACAAGGGCTGTGTGAAATCGTTTGGCATTTGATTCACAAATGTGTGTTGGAATCTGCTTTTTTGATGCTGAATCTGCATCGACACTGAAGTTCCTAATAAAACTCAGGAAAAGCACCCAGGACAATTCCCCAAGACTGGTACCCTCTTGAGTTTTAATCCGGGTTGGCTCCAGGTTTGATCCATTAGCTCAGAAAAAAAGCCCTTAAACCTCTTTAAGTTGGTTTGGGGCTATCCTATATATACAGGATAGATCTGGGAGCTCTAGATTTGGTTTCTCAGTCATAAATTTGTGTGCAACCTGAGGGTAACCATTCAGCTGCTGTGCTCTGGGTTCCTATTTACAAGACTGATAGATAATGCTTCTCTAATTTATACAAGTATTGAGAGACCTTAATATTTGTCATCTCTAAAGTACTCTGTGTCATAGACAGATGAAACTAAAGAACAAAGGGGAGAAGATTCATATAGTTCTGAAGGGAAGGTTCCCTTAAGTTTTGCTTTCAGCACTTTAATCTTCTGTGAGATTTTAGCCAATTTCACAAGAGCCTTTGGTCCTTTTATTATGAAGTTTTGTGCCATGGAATTGTGGGTGGTCTGATAGTCATCTCAGAGAATGCAGTTCTCAAATTTGCACGAGGTGGGAGGGACTGCATGTCACGTAGCATTTAGGCTGAGCTTTGCAATGTCAGAGTTGTCTGCTGTATAAATATTAAGGGCTGTAACCCTGAATTTGAGAAGTATTCAGTTTTTATCTTTTATTAACTGACTGAACTAATTGTACTGTTTCACTTGATAACACAAGAATGGATTCTGCAAACAGCAGTGGGTATAGGGTAGCACTTGCTCTCCTTCAGCCTCTCTCAGGCTGCAGACAGACAGATGGATTATTTGCCTGAAGGAGAGGAAAATGCTCCCCACATTTGCCTAAGGAGTCCACTCCATAGTAGTTGTGATAAGATGATAGATTTCAGCTCTGTTCCATTCATGTAGCTGAAAAGAAATGACCAAGAAACATGTTGTTTTGGAGCTGGCTGAAGAACTAGAGAGATAATATAATGATTAGCATCTAAATCCACTTTCTTATCTTCTGATTGGCAACTGCACCTAGAAAATTTTAAACTTTGGAAGCTTTTAATGGCTGGTGGGAAGCAAGTAGGTATTAATCCTGAAGTGAAGGATTAGAAAAGAAAGGATCACTGTTACAGAGTATGTGTAGCTAGGGCACAGGTCAGAATAGGTAATATCCAGAGGTGACCTCTAGATTGGGCAATGCATTGTGTATTTGGGAAGGTTATTAATCTATGCCAAATACATGATCACATGTGAGGTTTGTACTTTGTATTATTTAATTTCATTCCAATTATTCCAGAAAAAAAAACAATTAGGAAAATGAATAATTATAAAAGTAAGGTCAACTCAATTTTCTCTACTAATGTTTTTAGTTACTGGACTCATTATTGCTAATTTCTTTCATAATCTTTGCCATCTAACCTCATTTGTTTCATTGCTAAGTGGCAAGAAGGGAGCATCATAAAATTTCAGTGAAAACAAAGAAGAAAAATCAAGTCCTTTTAGTGATTTGCAGAGAAAGTAATTATCTGTTGTTAACCTTTATGGAAAGAACCCTTCTGATCGTCTTCAACAGAGCTGTTAAAATTTCTTCTTTCCATTTCTGATTGCAATTTTCCAAATTAAAAACATATAGCTGGCTAGATATATTAGTATCACATTACCTTATTATTTTAACAATTATTATATGATAAAGCATTTACTCTAAACAGGTTTTAGAACCTAAAAGAAAACTTCTCCCTATTTACTATGTAATTTATAAATGTAATAAATTTCATAGCACTGAATTTTAAACATTTTTCTGTCTGAATGATTCATTTGGGCTCATAAAACTACCTTGTATTTTTTCTCTAATATTTGAGACCTAAACATGCATACACTGAAGTCAATGGGAGTTTTTCTGTTGCTTTCAGAGGGCAGCAAATGATAAGAGGGTTTCCTCTAATCCTGTACATTAATATGCAGGGACAAATGCCCCCACTTTTTGGGAGGCTTATTGAGTTCAGTGATGTCCTATGAGGGGGTGACCTGTATGCAAGAAGCTGATAGGCTGAATTATTTCTGTTGTTCTTCCATCCAGAAAACAAAACTGGAGGAGGTAACCTTGGAAATAAAATTGGTGGCAGAAGGAAAGAGTCAGGTTCCAGTTTTTTAGTTTCACTTTATCTATTAAAATGAGTACAGCTAATTTTCACATAGCATGAATGTATGTTTTTATATAATAACACTCTAATGAAACTGAAAGAGAAAAAAACCAATTCTGTAAGTGGGCTTCAAAGTTTGGTTGTTTGTATTTTTTCCCGTTTCCCTGGGTTTTGTTTTTTCTTAAGACATTATTATCTTTAAACAGTATTTAAAGAGCTGTTTTGAGCTACACATAAACAGTAATGTATTCAGAATGAAACTCAGGGCTAAATGGTTTGAGTGAATATAGATATAAATAAATTCAACAACACAGTCATGTGAGCCTTCAGAATTCCTTGGGTGACCAGAAACCATTATATAAGAATGTTAAAGGGAGGAAGATGCTCCTGTAGGTATTTAAAGAAGCATGTCCACATTGAGATGCCTAAATTAAAATGGGTGAGTGGAGGTCATGAACTATTTAATTGCTGATGAATTTACTGAAATGGAGGTGACTAGAAGTACAGGTGCCTTATAAATTACTTTGACTATCAGTACTGCAAGCAAAAGGGATTTTCTTTATTTTTCCCTCTTTAATTTTTCAGTTCTTAATGTAATTAAGAAAAGATTTCTTCTCTACCCCTCTCTCATTCAGCTGAGCTGATGTTTTGGTATCAGCAGGGTATTTTATTGTTGCACTGCAGTAGTTCTGTGCTGTGTGAGGAGGAGATGGATGCTCTGACTGTCACTGTGACAGGATTGGAGGGACTGAACAGAAAGTCAGACAGAGTCTGGGTGCTTCATAGGCTTTAGGTGGGGTCTTCTTTGCATAGAACAGGGTGAGGCTAGGAAAAGGAATCCTTTACAGATCAAAGCAAACCATACCTTTAAAAATCAGGGAAGAGAAATAACCAAGAACCATGATGTTTTGGAGCTGACTGCAGAGCTGGAAAGATAATATAGCAGAGGAATGAAGACTGAGAAGGAAGAGGAGCAAAGATTGAGAATAAACCTGTGTGAAGTGTCAGTGTCACCTTCAAGCTCCAGCAGAGCTCTGCCCAGGAGTCCTTCAGTCCCTGTAGCACCAGGCAGTAGCTCTGTTGAGAAGAACCTGCTTTCTTTGACCTTACTCTCTGCCATTTTACACTCTGTGTGCTGCACTTCATCGTCCTTCAGGCAGCCCCTGTAGCTTCTCATGGTCTCTTCTCTGGCCCCATCATGGAAGATAACAGGGAAGTCAGGCTGGGGGAACCCTCTCCCAGGAGATTCCTCTGCCCCCAGCTCATCCCCACCTGCAGCCCAGGGTCAAGAACCAAAGCCATGGATGGAACTTGGCTCCTACACAGCTTTAGGGTGGTTACATTGCCACATCCTTCCTGCTTGCAGACCTGGCATGGAGTTTCCCACAACGTTTTCCACTTCTTAATACACAACTTCTAACCTTCAGTCTGGAATTGCACAGGTCAGAAAAGGGGGAAGACTGTACAAATGCATTCAGAAAAGAGCAGCTATTTTGGCTCTTTAAATTCAAAGTGGTATGACACCTACATACAGATTTCCATATTCAGTCCCTTGGCTAAAACTAAGCTCTGGATCAATTTAATATCTGAAATACTTCCTGCCAGGGATTATATCTTGCTATGGAAGGGAGCTAGGCTTAGTGAACTAATAGGTCTTTTTCCATCTCTAACTACTGCCAGTATGATTATGTTTTTTTAATCAGAAAAATGTGTTGCTGAAAAGTACAGAGATTAAGCACCACAATTGCTTGTAACAAAAGCAAGTTTTGTTGGATGAGCAGAGATCTGATGAATGACATGATTTGAAATGTTTTCATCCTAATGGCTTCCTCTTCTGAAGTTAATTTTTTTTGTCAGTTGCCAAAACATTTATGAGCAGATTTGTGGATAATGACACTCTTAGATGAGGGTTTAAATAAAAATCTGTTCCATTTGCAACCTAAGAGACCTAGTATTGAAGGAGACAAATGGGTTTGAAGTCTGATTCTTCTTATAGCAGTGTAATAGATGAGCTGGGGTCACTGATGGTCTACAGTGAACAAGCCATGAACTTTTAGGACAGTTGCTCCTTTCTTGGAAGAATTTAACATGGGAAATGACAAATACAGTCAAAATACTGTCTTGTAAGCAGTGCTAGCTATGAAGTGCATGGGTCTGCAATCTAGGAAAGTTCCTACCCCCTGTATACACTGAAAAAAACCAGATAAATAAAAGGAACAGAGAGGGACGTTATGCACCAAATAAATAGATAAATATAGAATTGGTTTCTTTGTCCAACACACAAGTTCTTTAAAGTGATAGAACAAGAAAATATCTTTTACCAGCCATTTTTACCAAAATGCAGACTGGCCAGTGCTGCACCTACCTAAATGATGGGAACTGAAAAGCAAGTACTCAAATATGTTATTTAAAATAAAGGAGCAGAGCTCTTTCTTGGTTGTTAACAACAGTGGGTAGAGATTTTATCTCACCCTTTGCTGGCTTTGGCCTTTACCAGCCCATCAGGGATGCTGGATTTTAGGCTGTAACCCATGTGATAGTCTCTTCTCTTAGCAGTTTTCCTTTTATTTCTTTCTTAGTTAATTCTAATAGGTCTTATCTGTACCAACTATATTTCTAGTGCAATGAAGAGTCCCTTGTAGTTTAAGTACCGAGAAATAAAATCTGATTATGCATTCTAATTTAAAATTATCAAACTGGTAAACCTGCATAAGTCTAATTTTAAACTCCTTTTGTTGCATCAGTGAAGATACATCTATAGCACATCTAAAACAGTGGCATTGCAAAAATGATATTTACATATACACCACATTTGTGTGTGTTTGTGTAAATGCTAATGGTAAGGGATTTGCAAATACATTTCTGTTTCCTTCTTCCAAATTTTACCTGCATGTGTATCCTTCATCTAGAATGGGCATGTACCCCATTATACTGCTTGGAAACAAAGTGAGACAGTGTATGGTAATTTTGCTTCAAATGTTGTTATCATACAGAAGTAATAAGGCCACTTTTCCCCTATCTGGAAGCATAAACTTTTACCATACTGCAGGATGGCAGTAATATTATTTCCTAGTAATAATGCGAATTTTATGATAACAAATGCTGAACTGTATTATATCACACTTTACAGGATACTTCATAAATATCTTTTTGTTCTGTTGTCCTGGTTTCCACCTTTTCAGAAGACTTTTTTTATGCCTGTCCAGTCTTTTCCTCCAACTGCAGAGTCTAGATCATAGGGATCTTTGATAATTTGTCATTAGAAGGGAAGAGTTGATTAGCATTTTCTTTTAGTTCATGTATGAACTGACAAAAAAAGTAGAAAACTTAGAACACATTACAAGAAGTTCAGCTTCTATGCAGACATCAGTGGCAGCTGATAGACACTGCAAATAGTTTCAAAATGTTCCTCTAAAACACTCAGTTAAAATAAGATATAACTTGTAAAAACACATTTGTTCTTTGAAGTCAGCTGTGTTACCAAGTCCTTTCATTAGGACAGCTCTAAATTACAGACTTCAAATCCTGGCCACAATTAAATAAATGGCAAAACTCCCATTCATTTTAATGAGGCCAAGATTTCAGATATATTTAGGAAAAAGAAAAGACATTACAGGTTTCACCTACATACTCCCCAAGCTAGTACAGGATTATTTCTTACCATATATTTTCTGGAGTTTATTTTCCCGTTACTTTTAAACAGGGGGGTTTCCATTACTGTCCACAATATATTATTCCACAACCACATAGCTTTTCTTCATGCTGGACTATCAAGTCAACTATCAAATACCCACTAGGATCATCAAAGGCTTCTGAAAAAGAATGGTTTACAAGGGTGAGTTTTGCTTTGCCAGTATTATGATTTGTTATTCATCTCATGGATTTTTAAGCAGACCCCTGTACTTAGCATTCATATTAATGGTCTTCCTGTATTTAGCCAGATAAAAAACATTCAGTACAATGTATGTAATAGTTACATTTCTGTGATATACATACTTGGTAAAAGCTTTCTCATTTTCATCATTCAGACAGGTAGGATCTGGTAAATCATGTGCAGCACTCAGAGCAGGATGACAGGATGGTAGGAGGTAGAAAAAAATATCAGGAAACTACTGCAGGAGTTTTTTCTGAAAACCTTGACCAAATGTTTAAATCCAAAAGGGCTTGAAAAAGATTTTATTTTCAATTTTCCAATAGCAAATACCATGTTAGATGTACCAGTAAAAAGCCGTGCTTGCCTTGGTCATTTCATACTCAGGTTGAACTCCCTTTTATTACAAATCTGTTTTGCTTTTTACCATTTTGTCTTCTGCTTATTCAAAGCTCTGGACTTTTCACAGCCTCAGCCCATGAGGTCACTGCAGTTTGCATGTGCTTGGCATCACCAAGCAGACGCAGCACTGCAGACAAGACTGAAACATCCAGCTGGTCAAGATATTGTTTAAAATTTACTTTTTATCTCTTCTCCCAATTTATAAACTGTCCATGACAGTCTGTATTCAGATGCCTGTATTCCAGTTTGAAAACCTACCCTTCCAGCTGGCAGTGCAGCCTTCAGTCTCCAGTAACTAAGGATAGAGTTCCTCTGGGGTAGATGAGGCAAAGCAGGAATAACACCTAAAAGCCACATTCTGGTTTTGTAAGTATGCAAGTTAACTTCACTGACTTTAATTCAGATTCACTCTTTTTTTTACTTGAGAAAAAGCCTGGCCTCTCGGGTGGAAGCTCTTCACTTGAATATCTGTGCTCACTGTACCATACTGTGTATTTTGTGGCTTCATTATAGCTTTGACTAAAGTAGCTTCAGAATCAGTCCAGAATAAGAGGTTGAATGTTGATAATTTTAATCTGAAGAGAAAAATAATCTGTTCACTTTATACATAAACAGCAAGAATTCCTGTTAGATCAAGGCACCAGTAATGTAGTGAGAGAAGCTTTTACATAATTTCCTGCCAAAATGTTTTTATTAGAGTATGCTTTTTGTTTAATTTAATGCAAGCTTTTCTCAAGTTTAGAGCATATAAGCAGTGAAAATGACGTGGGTTTTTTAATTAATTTACATACCTTGTTTCCCAGCCTCCTTCTCTAACACAGAACTGAAGCTATTGTTTCTCATGCTGATGTGTATGCACACCCTTGTGCTTTGTTTGTTGCTGTCTTGTACTGGCCCATGCACTCTCATCATTAGTATCTCAGTTTTTACACTGTAGCAGTAACCTTTTACAAGATTCCCTTTTGCTCTATAATTATTCTGTTTTGTTGGGTTTTTTTTAAAAAAGTGAGACACAGAAAAGGAGAGTGCTTACCTTGGAGCCTCAGCTAGCAGGAGTTTAAATATGTATCAAGCGAGAGAAGATTTCAATAATCAATGAATTTACTTTGCAATCTGGTTAATGTCACTGACATTCATTTTTATTTTTTTCAAATGAGCAGAACTGTTTCACTTTCTCAGCTACTGGGTGCTTCCCATTGAAATACAAACATAGCACCGTTCCATGTGGGGCTGTGACTACACAACTTGCTGGGGTATTTTCCATATACTTTCTGAAAGCCCTATATTCCCTCTGCAGATTGCACTTTACCTTATTTGTGCCAACCACCTATCATGAATAAGAATATCAGTGTTTTCCTCTAATACCCTAAAAATTCAAAAACATTAAGAGTATTTCTGTAGCAAATCATTCTCACCTCACATTAATTGCTGATCTTTCTACTGCTATAATGATGCTGTTTCCTAACAGCCTGAATGTGTCTGTCCTTTTGCTGAGGTCATAATGACTGTTAAATGTGCCACATTTCCTCTGCCAATTTGGGAAAAAATATCAGATTATATATCAAGGATTTACTTTGATGCATAACTTTCTGTGAAACACACGTCACCAAAATAAACTCTGGTACCTGTCCCATTGGGATTGAAAACTCATAAATACAGTCAAAGGCTGTATTACATTTGTATTACATACAAAGCCCCCACAAGCCCACAAATATTCCTATTCATTGTGTTGCCTAGAGGTTTGTGACTAAAGTTGTTGTTTTAATGGAAAGCCCTTCAAATTGGTCTTTAAAAAGTTATGCTTCACCACTTTTATTAGTTGTTAATTCCATTTTTAACTACCTATTGCTGGTAATATCCTCTTAGCTTGAAAACACAATCTCTTTTCCTAGCAAATCTCTCTGGTTTTAGTTTGTTGATTCACTGAGGTTTTTCTTCATTGGATTTCTAAGGCAGCAGAAGTTAAAAGAAATTCTTAATTGTTTACTTCACTATTTTGCAGTGATATCAGCAATGGCATTGGCAGGAACATTAACAGATTTGATAAGATTTTTTTGTTATTCATTTATTCTACCATGTTAAATTGATTGAAATTTCCAACTATGGGTCACATAAATGGAAGTAATCTTTCTAAAGGTAATGTTGCTCTTTTTAGCTCCTTACAGTTTCTTTTGACATTAAATAATATCTAGAGACTTCAAACAGGATCATATTTTCATATCACAAGAATCAGCAGTTAACCCTACAACATGGATTTTATTTTTACCCATTGCACATCAGCTCTTGGGTCTTGGAATTGCTGTCGTGTTTGCCTCTTTTATTCTTTTGCTGTGGCTGAGATTTGTTTTGAGTTTTGGCTATGCTCAAACTTGGAAATGTGGAACCCTTTCAAAGAGCAGAGACAGATGTGTGTGGTAGGCAGAGTATTCCAACTTCAGATGTAAACAGCTACATAACAGAGTGGCCATAAGGAAGCAGGGACAAGCTATATTTTGTAGATCTTGTGTATCTGATGGCTTATGTATAAATGTGATGGATGCTTGAAATATGCAGCTTATTCTTTGCCACTGTAGAAGTGAATACTTAATTAGTTTCTCTGATATTGAGAAGCTTCTCTAAATTCCTGTCTAAAATCTTGTCTCCAATTTGGATCTCCACAGCTGCATTTTCTGATGTAAACAAGCTGCAAAGGTTTGTTGTACTCAGAGTATATGCTGAGGTTTCAGAATGGCATCTGAGAGGCAACGCACTTAAATTAGGGTGAACATCATTAATATAGGGCATACCTACTCATTATGTAGTGCTCAGCTTTCTGGGGTTTGGAAGTTTAGGGTTCAGCTAAACCCTGACACTGCCTTTTCTTCCTAAAGGTACAGCACTGTATGGTTTTTCTCTTTGCATTTTTTTGGCAATCCATATGAACGTTTCATTTATTTTCTATGTTTAAATCATTAAAAGAAAAGCTTTGGGGCGCAATATGAGACTGACAAAGATAATAACAGTTTTAAAGCCTTAAGAGGTTTCATGCATCATATAAAATTTTACATTCCACCACCAATTTAAATCAATTACAATATTTAAATCTATAATTGTGCTATTTAAGGCATTTTAAAGGGCACAATGCATGTGGTATTTCGCTGTGCGTTCCAAAGTATTTTCACAACAGGTCTATTTATTGTGTGAAAGCATCTAGAGGCTATTAAAAGATGATCAGAGGCATTATTAACTCTTTAGTCTGTCTTCTTAATGCAAGAAGCAGATATGCTTAAGCTTTATTTATCACTTAGTCTCAGTTGTGCTAAATTTCTCAGCCTTTAGTCACAATAATTGTAACGAAGCTTGGAATAGATCATGCAGAGTGTCCTCATAATGCTAAACCAATGACTTCTTTGTGCTTGGGTGAGCATGCATTCTCTCTTATATTACAACAAGGCAAAGAAATAGAAGACTTTTCTAATTTATTCTTTTCATGTGAGATCTAGATCACTGCACAGGTAAAGATGGTGCTCTTTATTTTTCATGCAAAGCCCGTTTTCTTGCTCTACAGTTTGTTTATATCAAGAGAGTTCAGCACACAGTTTAAGCTATCTTATCACTTCTTAGCTGATTTGATAGGAAGAAAATGTGATCTTTAAAAATCCTAAACCAGAATTTTCAAATGAATATAGTTTTTGTTAGTCTTACCCTTTTTATACAAATGGTAATTCTAATACCTCATATTTCCTTTGCAAATTTGTACCTAAAGGGAATGTTTTCAATAAAACTAAATTTCTGAGGAGCATCCTTTCCCAAAACTTTGTTTCGTTGAGATCTTAAACTCTGCAAAAATAAGAAAGCAGAGGTGAAGAACTGTCAGTAAGCTGAAAATATCTCAGCAATTTTTCTTCAAAAATATTGAGAGCATGTTCAAGGGACTCCCATATTACAAGCAAATCTTGACTTCTCAACTATTCATCTTATATCCTCAATACATACTCACTGCCTTTCAACAGCAATTACTTCTGGTGAAAAATTTAGATATTTTCATGTACATATCAATGCAAAAGAGATGATGCTCAGGGGAAGATGATATTAAAATAGAGTTTACATACTATACTTCAGATAACCTGTAGACTTTGGTGGGGGGGTTAAAGGGAGGGAAGCTGCATGTTGCTTTTCAAACATTATTTGAAATGGGAGTTTTATTGCTCTATAAGGAAATGTCATTCTATCCTTTTTGAAAGAACATTATGTTATTATTGAAACAGAAGCAGTTTTTGTAATTCTTGCATGAATGGGTACAGTTTGGACATCCATCTTATCAAAATGAAGCTGTGGTTAAAGTGCCTCTGTCGTACATAGTCCTGCTTTGGAAAGATCTTTATTTTTTACATTAATTCAAAACTCAAATAGCCCATAGTACCAAGAACAAATAACTATTTTTCTTCTGAAGCAACTCAGATACAGTAGTTCAGACATTCCCCTGGGAATCAGCAGTGATTAGTGCATTCATTTCTTAAAGAATAAGCAATATTTTCAAAGCTTCTAGAAAAAAGGGATGGAGGGAGGCACGGAAGGAGGGAGGCATGGAGAAAGGCAGGGAGGGAGGGAGGAAAGAAGGAAGGAAGGAAGTCCTATGCCCCTCTATCCTGCCCTGAAGAAAGGTTTATCTTGTCCTCAGATAGCATCCCCAAATTGTAAATTCTGATCAGCTGCCTTAGACATCCTGTGTAATTTGGAGATCTTATAAAGTTGATTATACACAATGCTGAAACAGTCATTCCTGAACTCACAGAGGCCCAAATTATATTGATTATTTCACAGACATTGCTCAATATTCATATGTAGAGGCAGTGCCAAAAATATACCTACACAAATAAATTTCCTCAGCAGTTTTGCTGGCAGTGATATTTTGTTTCAGCTCTCTGTTACCTGCAGAACAATAACCTCCCAAGTGCAGCTCATCACTGAGGAGGTAACTGAGCTCCAGTGCTGAGAGAAGCAGTTCTGAAGTATTAAGGACAGGGAGCCTGAACCTGTCATCCTTGAAGGTAGCAGAAATGTTGTCCTCACACTCAGAAGGAACAGGATGCAAACCCTGTTTCATAGGCAGTAGTGTCAATGAAATTAATTGTCCCAAGTACTGAGGTAACCACCAGATCTCCATGCAGCAAAGATGGAATTGGATACAGCCCCTTTTTTTCAGAGAATTTGCTATGGGAGCATTACCTGTAGGAAGTTGTTTGAAACCATCCCCTTGGCTGCTGCTTTGTGCTGAGAGGGTGACTTTTCATTTTCTAGTATCTCCAGCACTGACTAGCATGGAAGTCACACAGAAGGGATAAAATACCCCACACAGATGCTTCCAAAAGCAGTATGGAATCTCAGGTGATAAACAAGGGCCCATGTCATTTGGCTTGTGGCTTAAATATTACTTTCTAACTTTGTTCTTATCTACCAACTTTAGGATTGCAGGGTATTTCTGATAAGATTTATCTTTTCTTACCTATTAAAAGGAGAGCAGATTGATCTATTTCTGCAATTCACCTGCTCTATTGTTGCTAAAAGACACTTTCTTTTCCTTTCCACTTTTCTCATGAAAGTGTTTTTGCTTTTCTGATGTGTAACACCAGAAGGCATTAGTTCCCCTCCTACTTACACAAATCAGGAATGTCTCCAAATGGAGTTACTGTGGCAGGTGGAGGGAATTTGGCAGCAACTCTACAGCATCTGACATTGCCAAAATTTAGTCCCTGTTATATTTTTGTGTACCTAGAGCATTCTTGGCCCCAGCACCTTCGGAGCAGCACCAGGCACCATCAGTTGGTGGTGGGCTGTAGCCCAGGTATACTGCACCAGGGGCTTCCATTTCCAGAGGGGATTTCTGGTCAGTCAGATTCACTCATTTACCTGGTCAGCACAAAGAGATTGAAATGAAGTGGCAAATCTAAGCTGAATATGTTTGTAAAAGGCCAAGACCATTCAGACTGGAATAAAATAGATTGGTGGAGAGGGGAATCAGTTCTTTGTTATCATGGATATCGAGCGGTTCTATCTTAAGTGACTGCTTTAAAAAGCAGCAAAGAAACTTCTACAGTCCTCCAAAATGGGAGCAGCGTGGCATTAAGTGCAATACACTCAGGTATATTGGGGTGAAATATATTTTTAATTTTTATGTTTTCCTTTGTGGGTGAACTCAATAAAAGCCTCAGTGTTGGAGGTTAGATGCAACAATATGCATAATGAAAATGCTGTACAAGTGCAGTCTTTCACAGGAAGAAAAAAAGATCTTGTATTAAAAATAATTTTTTCCCCCGAAGTATCCAGAAAACTAGCCCAATAAATCATAGAATGTCGCTATAGACTAAATAGATTTTGATATGATAGGTCTTTTATTTTTGCAGTAATAGCATAAAGTAAAAAAAGACATTTTAAAGATTCAAACAATGTTTTTATGTTCAAATAAAAATATAAATTTCCAAACTCTTATCTCCATATTTTTTAATGGTAATGCATTCCTAGTTTAAAATCCAGCAAATACCCATTTTCATTCTAGAATTAAGTTATCCTATAAAGTAAGAGCAACTGATAGTAAGAATTTATAGTGGAAACGGTGATTATTGATTCTTAATGCATAAAGGATTCATAATACAACCATCAGTGGCAAAAGATTTCTGTATTTTATTTTTATATTTATTTAGAAAGGATATAACCACAATGGTTTATTTTTATAAACATAAAAAAGTATAAAATGCTTTAGAATACTCTTAGCTAAAAAGGTGAAAATAATAAGTGCTTAGATTATTGGATAAAGTGTGTTTTTCTTTAAATAAAAGGCATCAAAGTAATCAGTTTAGGATTTCTGAGCATATCTGCAATAACTCGAGAATATATACCTTCCAGCAACTGGAAAGCCAAAACATCACACAAAACTCAGTGCTAATAATCAGAGATGAACAAAGATGGTCAAACAAGCAAGAAAAACCATTCTACAAAAGTAATCTGATTTCTGGAAATGTTATTAGCAGTTCTGGGTAGCCCAGTCCTAAATAACTTTTTTACTTATACATGAAATGCAATGAGAAATTTTACAGTGGAACAGATCAGCTTCCATTTCCCAAGCTTTTTATTGTGAAAGAAATCACTGTAGGAATATAAGACTTTTAAGCTTACAAAAATAACTCAATGTTGCCCTTTTAAATTGTTTCCACTGACAACCGAAGTCATAGTGGCATTTGTTCATCCAGATCCCAGTACACACATGGATTCATAATGATACAGCCTTCGAATGGCACAGTTCTTCTGTGGTTGCTACCTGTCAGCACTTGTACTCAAGAACCTTGAATATCAGTGACTCACTAATGTTTTATGATATTTTACCTCACTTTATGGTAGTCATTTATGACAAGACCAGAATGACATAAACTGCCATAAAGCAAAGCAATGCAATCACACAAATGACCATAAATCAAGGTAGCAACAGAAAAAGGTCATAAAAGGAAAGAAAATTGGAGAAAACAACATTTGAGTTCAGATTCAGAAGTCTGGAGTTAGCAGCACCAAACTTCAGGACAGATGGATGTGAGCAGCAAGCAAATTCAGCGTTCCACTGATCCTAATGATTTTGTACAGGTGTATATGCACTGAGATTGATGCATGGATGGACTTTCATTACTTGTAAGCCTATTATGGTGCACACAGTTATTGCAACTCTGTGCAAGACCACTTCTCTCCCCCTATAAGGTTATCTTAGCCTTGTTCTATACCCTAAGCAATTTCCAGTTCAGATGTCCTTTTGAACAACTTTTCTATAATCTATATCTTTCTTTGTGGTTTTATTTTTTTTTTATGAGAGACAAAAATGTGCTGCTATTAATCATGTTAGTCACCTCTTTAAAAAATGGCATCACGATGTGCTTTTCTTGGAAGTCTGACTTTTTCTTGGTCTGGTAGAGAAGCTCCTAATCAGGAGAGGGAGATTGGTTGCCTAACCGTGGCCAGGGGATTAGTCAGAAACTTCACAGAGCTGGGGGACTGTGGGTGGATTGAGCTGGAAGCTGTAGTTTATTGCCTGGTGGCCATGCTCCCAGGGCTGCTTTATTGCAGTGTGAACAGGGACAAATGACGTCAGGAAGGATGAGGAGCTCTGCACCCCTCCAGAATCAGAGCCTAATGGGGCAGCAGAAGCTGCATGCAATGAGGTGTAACAGTACTTACACCACACCTTAAAGTTATACTACCATAAAAATGAGAAACTGCTAGCGGTGGAGATAACAGCATTTATGAGCAGAATTTATGGGCTGCTCATGTGGTATAAATATATACAGTACACAAACACCAGTGGGGATAAATTCCACTGGACAACCCTGTTATTTTAACAGTAACCTTGAAAATATTATGTTATTTAACTGAAGAAAGTGTTAAAGGAACAATACATAATTTAATCTTCTCTAGCGTGGACAATTCATCTCGTGTTAGCAACAGTGATGTTTTAAGTATGTCCATTAAGATAAACAGTGATAGTTAATTGCATGTAACATAACCATGCTTCCCTGTGCCTTCATCTAGTGTGTAAGCCTGTTTCTAATTGAGCTGATGTGTTTTAAAAACTATAAAGAGGTATTTTTATACCTACCCTTTATCTAAGACCTCTGATTCTTCCACTGTAGCTCCCCTTCTCTAAGTCAGTTGCTTTCCCCTTTTGTACTATCACTTGCATTTACAACTGCCATAGCCACTTCCAATCATTTTTTAAAATTTTTCCTTGTCAAAGGACACCAGTGTAGTAAATGGATATGACAGAAGTGTAGAAGATAAGCAAAAAAACAGAGGACTTGAGCTGAGAGATACTGAGTGCATTTGCAGTGAGCTGAGTTGGGATGCCAAGCCATCAAATTCTGAGATGCAGCAAAGTGATGCGTTCCTCTGGTCTTGCCCTGTGTCCCTGCAGGACTCGGTGCTGAGGTACAGTTTGTTTCCCTTCTTGTCCCTCTGCAGGAGAAAATCTGGAATATTTGGGATCATGCCAGTCCACTTTTGAAAGCTCTTTTTCATAGCCAGAAGTAGCATCACCTGAGTTACACACTGACAGGGAAGGAGGAGACAGCAGCAGGCAGAGGCTCGAAGGTGAAAGGAAAACATAGAAATATGGTTTGGTGGTTAACCAAGGAGGCAATAGTGCATTGCCAGAGAAACCATTGAATACCTCTGTGACTTGATTTCCCTGTCACTTATCTATATGCCCTACACTTCAGAAAAAAAGTTGTTAGCCTTTCAGAGTATTTTCAGATTGAATTTTAGGAGTTATTCACCAAGGTGTAAATTTAATTTCTCTGACTGTATTTTGCTGCCAAGAAAGTAAACTAGGGCAAGTTAACAGAATGATCCAAGAGTAAAGAAAAAGCTGGTATCTTAATTTTTGATGCAGTCTATGTGTTCTCATTATTACATTGTCTGTTTGTATTACTTTTGATTTATAATGTAATTGTGGAACTATAGAAATGTTAATGGGAAAGATACTGTTCTGAATATGACAAAGTTGTTTACTAATTGTTGCCTTTAACTTAGGCTAATTTTGTAGTATTGAAATATTTAAAAATGTTTTATTTCTTTATTTTTTTGTTGTCATGAAAGCACTTGGTTTGAACTCCATTCTCAGATGAGCTGAGCTTTCTCCCCTTTTAAAACTGGGAATATATTGCAAATTAAGAATTTGCTACACTAGGGTTCAATCTCAAACCTTTAGGCAAGCCCATTCATTTTGTTAAATATTTAGATGAGAAATTGTTGCTTGTATGTTTATTTATTTATTTTTACAACATCCACCGTGCTGCTCATTATCTTAGGGGAGATGAATATTGCAATGATTATTAGTAAGCTTGGTAATGAGATTACTGAACCATTTGCAGTTGACTTTTTTGTGATGCATAATTACAGGGGTTTATTTACAGTGCCTTTAGAGGTTTTGTTTTTGTTTTTGCCTTTTAATGATTCACATTTATATCCTTTGTTCTTCATGTAAGGGATAAGATTCTATCTCTGGATGTTTTGCATTTTTCTCCTCCCAACACAGAACCTCCCCACCCCCCAATGAAATGAATGTGTATTACACTTAAGATATAAGTAAGAAGCTGTTCTTCAGCCAAATGATCCACATTCTGCAAGCTCTTATATGCTTGTGTAATCTGACTGATATTAATGGGGAATACTTGGGTAAATAGGATTATGTATTTGTCCTAGTAGACTCTTCCAGTCTATGTTCAAGCCAACAGAGTGTCTCATTAACTCTTCTTGGCCTTGTCTCATAAATATGATATATGGATAGAAAACAGTAGAAGGGAAGAGCTGCTTTGTAGGTCTTAAATATCTCTTAACTGAGGGTTGTTAAGGTTGTTTACCACATTGTCAATTGCATTGCTCACATTCTTGACTGTTACCCACTTTTCTTCCCAAATAGCTGTGATTTCAGCAATTTCTGAAGCCTTTGGTGAATCACAGATGTCTTTTATTTAGAGTTGCCATGGCTTATATATATGAAAATACAGTAACTTTGTTTTCTGTTGTCTCAAAGCTCTGCCACTGACTCAGTGGGCTCTCTTTTATTGTAAGACAGTGAAACCTGAAAAAGCTCTTTTTGTCATCTTGTTTTTCCAGGTTTACTTACAATAGGTTAGATTTTAAATTCAGGTAGAAAGATGTAAAAATTTTATATACCCAACTTTAATCACTTAAATAGGGCACAGGGAAAAAAATATGGAAATGGGTGTTAATATGTGACATTGAAGTTATGGCTCTAATCCTAGCTATTATTCAGAAATCAGTGGGACATTTCATTTGTAAAAATTGCAAGTTCTGAGCTTCCTTTCATGCTCAAAAGGAGATCTGCATTGAGCACAAGGAATATATATAAATTCATAGTTAACTTTAAAAATGCCTTAAATTCAAAATTTATTTTTCCCTTCAACAGCAACCAAGTCACTTGTTGTAAAAATCAAAAACAACACAGCACATTTCAGTTTCCTTGCAAAAAAATAGAATTTAGGGAAGTAAAAGGAATAGAAGATCTAGAATAATTTCATTTCCTTATGGACTAATAACAAAGCTAAAAATCTGTTTATCTGAGGGAGTGTCTATTGATGATTTCATTATACCAAGAATAAAAGTGCCCCAAGAAGTGACAGATAACTTATTCAAGGGAATTTAAAGCCATATCCCTAACCCACCTACTATAACAAACACCTTCTGCAATGGATCAGATCCATAAATAGATCAAGCCTATGGAGTCAGTGGAAGAGCAGGAAAATGGTCACTCCTATGCTGTAGCCTTCATTCCAACCATGAACCGTAATGCTGAATCCACGTAACACAAGATTAAGAAAACAACACCCCCTGTTATTGCTAATGTGCAGCATGTTCTTGCTTCCTATGAGTAAAGTTCATGTGAGCTATTACACAGGATTGCCACGTTGTGTTCCTTTCTCTCTAAAATGTATTAATGCTCTCACATGAAGGGCAGAGGAGGCAGTCACAGCAACCTTGTTTGCTCTTGATTTTGGAAGCACAGCATCATGGAGCGAGAACAAAGTTCAGTAGAATATACCCCTTTCCTGAAAAGAAAATGGTCCAAAATCTCTATTGTACATCCAGGGTTAATTTTACTCTCTGAAATTACAGATTCAGCTAAACTGCCATCACCTCATTGTGATAACTTGTCACACTGTTTGGAATTTAAGAACCAGCAATCTACTGGGAGTAAACGTCCTTACGTACATTATCTAAAGGATGGCTGCCCAGGGGTTTCCACCAAGCCTACATGATCATATATTGATGCTGGGCTTATTTATTTCAGTGGTCCTGAAGTACACTTAATCATCTAACTAAGGTGCCCTATGTGGTACATAATTAATATTATACATTGACTTTGGAAGAAGCTTTGGGGAGGATTTGGATGATCCAAAAGAAATATGGTGACTTCTTTATATTCAACAGAGAGTCCGTGAGGCAGAGAATGAGCTCCTCCACTGAGAAAGATGAGGGACTATAAGAATGTTTCTTTTTCACCCCTTGCCCCTAATGCTTATAGTATTCTCTCAGTTTAAACACCAGTCCGGTGCTAATTTTTGCCCAAAGTGAAAGAGAGAGTGAAAAATCATTAATTCAATTTCTCACTGTTTTGCTTCTGGTGATTGCTGTCTGCTCCAGGTAATAGCTTGTCTGTGGTTCTGACCCAGTTCTTAAACCAGTCTTTCCATACTCAACCAATTAATCTAATGGTTCATTAATTGCAAACATCTGAAATCATTAGAACCTGATTGAGCACAAAAGCATCAAATCCTGTGAAGCTGTGACTGCTTAGCCAGCAAATGGTCTCATTGCAAAGGAATGTCAATGTTTATAGTAAATGTAACCTAAACTAGGGTGTTCATTGACATATCCCTCCATTTGTATACAACGGCTCTGACATCTATCAGTTCAAGAGTGCATGATTTATCCACTGCTATATCCTGGAACTGACAAGCCAAAGATTACAGCTTAACCTACATGAAAGCAGAGGCTGTATGTATTCCTAAAATAAATATTTAGTAACTGACAAGCTCTGGTTAATATTAATTCCTGATAGAAAGCAGTCAATTTAAACTTACTTCATGCCAAAATCTATTTGTATTTTGTAAATCATTTTTCATGAGTATAGTCTAGAGAATCTCAGGCAAATATGTAAGTGGGGGAGAGTTGCTGTATCAATTGCATTTTATATATCACACATCTGCATTAAAGAGAACCTTCAATAGGCCCAAAAATTGGGGCAGATCTGGGGAAAAAAAACACATCAACAATACTCTGATGGTAAACGTGAACTAAAGACTTCTAATTAAGTGAGTTTATGTGAAAGATGCTAAATTTACCCTTCTGGAGCAGGAAGCCTTCTGTTTATCTGTGGGGGACACAGCACAGGTAGTACTAACTTCACTGCCAAGCTGCATCATGGAACCCTCTGCTTGATGTGGCCTCTCTTTGATTTTTCTCTTTTTTCTTTCTTTTGTTTGTTTTTAGAAGCTACTAATTGTTCTACTGATAGATAAACAGGGAAAGAGACAAAAATTTCCATGACACCATTTCTGAGCATTGGCATTCTGAATGTTTTTGTCTTGCTGCTGTGCTGACAGCTGCCTTCCTGCAGAGCCTCATCCAGGGCCAACACTGAGCACTCTCCTCAGCATGGGTAATGAACATAAGGGGGAAATTATATTTTCCTGTTGAATACATGCTTTGATACACATCTTCAAAAAAAAAAAAAAAAAAAGAGAAAAACTTAGTGAATTGCTTTGGTTTTGTTTACAAATAAGAATATGTGCCTTGTGCAGATATGAGTTATCCTACATCTGCATGGGACAAATATAAATCCTGTCCAAGTTGATTTATAACTGTGTAGCCACAGCATAGAACTATAAATACTGATGGAAAACAGCTTCACACCATGCAAGTATGGCCGCTTGGCTTCAAACGGGAGCAGATCTCCTAGTTATATAACATTAGCTGTATTTTCCTCTTTTACTCACAATGCATGTATATACAATACAGCTTCATTCCAGTGTTCAGTGCTCTCACCTCTCCATGTGTGCACTGGAAATGCCTCTGCTTGTCAGGTTCAGATGTTTGTCTGAGCCTTCATCTGGCCTATAATGTGGGAAAGAGCTTCTGGTCTTTCTATTAATTCTGTATTTGACTTTTTCCTACATACATTCTTAAATAAAGATTAACTACACTTCTGATAAGTTGCTGATGTAGTGAAGGTGAGCACTGTGGGTTCATCAGACAGGCAGGATAACATTGTGAATATATTTGCCTAGGTCTGGACTTTTGATCCTCAAACTGTCTCTAATATGTATGTGTATAACTTAAGTACGTGTGTGTATGTGTTCTTCTACAAGCCCTCAGTTGGCAGAAGGGACCCAAATTGTGGTCATGGTAAGCAGCCCACACAGTCATATTCAACACTGTTTTGTTGGTTTGTTTTTAAATATTCCTATTAAATTATTAAAAGGCTGCATAGTGATATTCAGAAGGCTGCACATCCAAGGAACTTCTACCCATGCAGATAAGAGAGGGGAGAGCTTGGAGAGGCTCCCAAGTAGAGAGCAGCTGGGGAGTCAAGACTGAACAATAATCAGGGAAGGAGCTTGCTGTGTGCTTCTGGCAAGAGCTGAGCACTATCAGTAGCCCTAATGATCCAGGGCAGTGGCCTGAGGAAGTCCTTGGAGTGTGGTTTTCTTTATCACTTTTACTGGACTGCCCTTTGGGAATGAGTTATGATCTGATGGTTTGATCTTTTTGTATTGTGTATGAGGTTATTGCACCTTTTAGTTCCTGACAACAGTAGTAAAGCTGCCAAGTAATACTTAAAGTGTGGGAATGTTTATAAGAATTGAGTAAAGGAGAGTGCCTAGTATCCAGAGTGCTGGATACTTGTAAAAGAAACACTATCAAACATCCAGCAGCATGGTGTGTGGTGCTTGCTGCAATACCTTGCTTTGAAATGACCTTTTCCAGCTGGTGAAATTAGCCTTTATCAGAATGCAAGGGGCAGTGGCAATATAAATACTGAAGACTATCATTCTGGGGTAGCTCTGTGCTTATATCAGTGAGGAGTGGATGTGTTGTTAAATATACACGTATGTTCACCTCTGCTGTAACATTATTTCAGATGAAATCCCAAAATATGTTTGCTCTGAACACTAAATGGAGTGACATTATTAGTTTTTTGACAATGTTCTAATGGAATCATAGTTCAAAATAT